>NC_043009.1:5202189-5303577 GCF_006345805.1 Octopus sinensis
TTATAAAATAATTGTTTAATCAAAATATATCATGGAAGATGGCAGAATCCCCAAGGACATACTCTATGAAGAGCTCGCTAAGGGCACTAGGTCTGTGGGAAGACCGTTCTTACGATACAAGGATGTTTGCAAAAGGGACATGAAAGCCTGCAACATCAATATTAGCAACTGGGAAGCAGTTGCCAGCAACCGTGGGGATTGGCGACGTACCGTAAAAGAGGGAACACAACGGAGTGACATAGAGAGAGAGGAGAAATGGAAAGACAAGAAAAGACGTCAACAAGAAACTATGACATTACAACCAACCAGGCAAAGTCTTCGCTACATCTGCGGCACCTGCCAGAGAGAGTGTTTGTCCAGGATAGGACTACACTGCCACAGCAGGAGATGCATTAGGACATGAAATGTAAAAGCCGGACTAGATTATTTTATGCGGAACCTATTGTCTCCCGACACAAAAAGGATGCCAACAACAACAACAATCATCCCTAAACCATTAGCTATATATTTAACAAACAATACTTCACATTCTAAAGATCGCATGCAATTGTAGGATACTAAGATTATAGTAATATCGTTGCAATTTAATAGTGTTCATGAGACTCATTCAAATTAAAAACGGAATTAAAAGAAAGTGATTATATCTGAGAAAACATTTAAGAACAATATATATTGATGAATTTATTTATTTGGCATTGCTTGTTATTTTTCAACAGCCATGAATGTTGAAACGATGCGAAATCAAGAACTGTTGTTTAAGGGTAAAAGAACAATGCCTGAATTTGAAAAAAAAAATCGATACTCAATGAGAGTAGCATAAGTAAAGTACCCCCGAGAGGAAAAGGCCTAAAGAAAGATATGAATTTTAAAAATTAATGGAAAATTTCCTGCTGACGAACAGAAGTATAGGTTTGTGCGGGCTGTGTGGATTTGTTCACTTTCATAAGTCCTGAACGGAGAATTATAAACTAACATGTTCAGAACTGGATTTAAAAGGATTTGAGAAGATATAGCTATATGACTAAATCCTTTAATTATTAAGGAATTTTAAGTCATTGTAATTGGGAATCGCTCGAGAGTCCCCCCACCCTGTTTGAACGTCATGTTAGGTTGCCACTATGAACATATGCTAGCTGCGAAAAGATCCTGCACTCTAAATCATGTTGAAAGCTAGCCCCTAATAATGACATCTACAGGTCGGCATGGTATGTCTCGTGGGAAGTGTAAGTCACTGCCGCAGTTTGTTTTAAAACACAGCAGTATTTAGAGAGCATTAACGCTAAGGATTTGAACACAGAAATTAAGTTTCCTTATATTGAGCTAATCATGGGTTGTTAAAGAAATATATATTATACTCTGTACCACAGCAGTTTTAACTGGCCAAACAAAAAGAAAGAAATCCGTTTTCCGTTTGATAGAATGTATTGGCATTATATTTCACACTATATATATCTTATACTCTGTTTTCTTTCAATTATACACACACGTGCGCACACACACTACACGCAAACCCAAACCCACATGAGCATATGTATCTGTGTATGTGTTTGTGCGCGTGTTTGTATGTGTTTATTTTGTATTCATAAAATATATGGATCATAGAACATATATGAAGTTTTTGTCAATAATTCTCAAAAATTACACACACATCCACGTAATTATCTTGTGCGAGTGTATAAAAATACCAATACGAACTTCGTATATACGCTCAAACAGAAAAAAGAATCACACACGATTATACGCATACAAAAATGCATGAAGGGATGCTTATACTTTATTGATATGCGAAATCTGGAATATTTGAAGTTGAAAATGCGATATATACACATATATAGACACACATAAGAAAAATATATCAAATAATTATACGTGCTTCAGTTTATGTAAATGTGTGCTTTTTTTATTGTGCCTCTGTTTATGTAAATGTGTGCACATGGGCATGTGTATGCGATGTGTATATTTCTGTGGTTGTATAAACTATATCGCAATGGAGGATCAAATCAATGAAAATATTCTTCAGAATGAAAAAAAACAATAATGACAAACATCAGAATAAACATAAAGTAAAGATAGGATTTTTATCCCCTCAGTCCTCACACCAACCCCGCCAATTCTCAGTCTTATACATCACTGATTTAGAGTATTTAAAAATAATATTGACGAGCAAAATTTCTCAATATATCAACATCAACTGACTGTTGCAATGATTTGAAGTGGTATGGTGGAGGTGTTGGTTTAGCTTGTGGATATAGTAGCTCTTTTATAACGTAGGTGACCGTAAACAGAGAACGTTTACTATAGGTTTAATGTAGTATACATTATGAGTTTTATCATTTTATTCACGTGAAAATCTTGCAAAATGCTGATCACTGAAGTGTACTAAAGATTTCTGCTTATACTTCGTTCTTTCATATGTATTCACCCCTCCCTTTCTCATGTTATAATGCGCATACCTACATATACACACATGCACGGCGAACAAACACACACACATACGTATATACATTAATACGTACTATATATATATTTATATATACACATATATATCTTTATATACATATATATGTGTGTGTGTGTGTACGTATGTCTATTATATTCTCACATATTCCTTCTTCCGTCTTTCACTTACCATATATATATATATATATATATATATATATATATATATATATATGTCTATATATACGGCCACTCAAACACACACTCATGTTCTCTCATGTTTATATCTACCGCCAAATTTATGGATATATGTATCATTTTATGCCGTATGCATATATGCTATATATATATATATATATATACGGTATATATAGGTGCATTGTTAAATACACCCATATGTATATATATATATATATATATATATATATATATATATATATATATAGTATATATATATATAATATGTGTATGTATATATATATATTCATACATATATACAAAGATATGCACATACATACATACGAACATACATGCATACATGCTTACATCTCGGTAGATGCATATGAGCTTTTATTTATATTTAAAGATATGTGCGTTTGCATGCGAGAGTATATGGTGCGTGCATATGTGTTCATTGGACTCTAACATTTGAGATATCCAAATAAATGATCTTGGGAGTATACAATTGTCTGCTATGGTATCGGAGTGTCGAGACATTTGTGCTTTTTATTTTATTTTTTTCGCGTCTTATTGCTTTTCCCTGTCATTTTTTTTATTCCTTCTTGGTCTAGATAAATCGGTCTGGAAAAAGTGGGACGTGATAAGGCTGTTTGTATATGAACCTAGTGATATTTTTTTTTCCTTACGCGTTTTTTATATTGTTTCAAACAGTTTTGCAATGGCCAGAGTAAATACTGACATTTATCCGAATATCATCAATATCAACGTATCGAAATGACGCTAAATTTTATCAAATACTTAGAAATACGACCGCTGCATCCATCATTTCCTGCAGGCGAAATAAAATATTTTGTTGAATGTTTTATGAAACCAGTTTGTATTTCACATTTTTATGTTTTATTTTGTTTATTTTTTTGTATACATTTGTTTATATTTTTTGTATGCTGTATCACAAACTGATTCATTGCTGTTGTTGTTATTGATATCATTACAATTATTGTTATTATTATTGTTACCACCTTCAACACCACCGAATCAACCACCACCACCACCACCACCACCATCACCATCATCATCATTATTCCTATTATTATAATTTGTTTTGATGCATAAATATTTCTTTCGAGATAATATGGCGAACATTTGGGTTTTGCTAAGATTTATTTGATGATGAACAAATGTCTGTTTTTTTGTGTTGTTGTTGTTGTTGTTGTTGTTGTTGGTGGTGGTGGTGGTGGTGATGGGGAACTTAAGGAGGCATGTTTTCTGGAACTTTTGTACGTCTACCTCCTTAACTGAGAGTAAAGAAATATCTGTTCCATATTGGAAATATTTGGATACATGGTGAACAGTATGAAGAGATTAAAATAAGAGAAAGATAATCCGGAAATATGACAACGGACAACTGAGCAGAAACAATTACAAAGATACTCCTTATCGCTGTTGAAGACTGAATGGCAATATTTATTAATAAATGAATACATATATATACACACCTACTCTTGACATTCACGCGGCAAAAGCTTGGCTTCGAAAGTGAATGTAATGTATAAAGTGTTTCCTAGCTGAACAAAACCGTTGGCGGTAAATGTGATTGACGAAAAGACTATCGGAGAGCTGTTTTATAAGAGTCGTTACTCTTTATACAAATTGTAGATACAGAGACAGCCATTGACGAATATGATATTTCTCTGTCTTGTGAAATGAACAAATAATAACTATAAAATAAGTAAATAAGTAAATAAATAAGTAGAAAGTATTTGCGGCATATTTAGCCACGAAAATGTATTAAAAGATATCCTAGCGATTGACCTTCAACGTATTCTATCAACCGAAAGTCGGTACATAAAAGCGCATATTTTTTTCATTAAGGCTGAGGAAATGCAGAGAAGACAACATTCGCGCACCATGTACGTGTCTTATCTATACTCAGGTGGTACAGATTATATAACGAGAGAACACAAGGACCAGATATAAGGCTATTAATAGTGTTCTTGCCCCTTAACTCATCATCAGTAAGAGAAGGTGGCGAACGTCAAATAACAATATCGTGTTGGGTGTATGGGCATGTAAATATTGTGAAGTTATTTCGAGATGTGTTCCGATTTCGCGACAAAATGCCACTCGTTGTGAATGGAGATACATGAGAAGGACATGAAACATTCATACAACTACCTGTGAGAAGTAAATTCCTTCTCCAGAGATGGGCTGGAAAACAGAGGAAAACAAACAGCGGTTCGTAACTTACAACAATAGCAAGGCCTGGAATAGGCGTTTACCACATTATCAAGGGCCTTAGTATAGTGGAAAGTTGACACCCACCTGGTAGCCGGACTTTGTACTATCAGTAAATCCTACCGCTAACCCTGCAACAATGTGTAGGAAATCAAATTTTAAGAAGAATGTCTATCCGGCGAAAATAGCTTCCAAAGGCGTCACAAAAAGGCAATAACAACAAGCTGTAAAATGGCCTCCAAATTGCAAACGCATATGATTCTAGATGAAAATCTCGCCTCAACACGAGAACCATGAGATTAGTAGCTGCTTGAATTGACAAAGAAAACTTGATAGATTAAGTAATCGACTTGTATTATTCAGGGAATGGTTTGTTGATTGAAGAGGATATGGGATGTGATTTACGTTAAGATCCTGAAACTAGGAATCACAAATAATATCAAAATAAGCATCAATCGAATTTCATAGTGAACGTTGCTGGATTCTATTCTAATGTAACACAGAAAATGACTACAAGTGTATTTCATGAGTGCATGAAATAATATGAAGGGCGAAATTAGAGAGCCTTGGTGCTTGCTGAATATGACTGCGGGGGAGATTCGTAGTTGTGTGTTATTCGGCTGTTTCATTAAAATTGTCTTTATATTAATTTTTTTCATATAACAAAAAAAAAAGTGATCTGAAAGTTTACCTATCTGTCTGTCTATCTATCTATCTATCTATCTATCTATCTATCTATCTATCTATCTATCTATCTATCTATCTATCTATCTATTTCTCTGTCTCTCTCTGTCTCTCTCTCTATCTATCTATCTATCTATCTATCTATCTATCTATCTATCTGTCTGTCTGTCTGTCTGTCTATCTAAATATCTATCTATCATTACTACTACTACTGCTACTACTACTACTGCTGCTGCTGCTCTTGCTACTACTACTACTACTACTACTACTACTACTGTTGTTGTTGCTGCTGCTACTACTATCATCATTATTACTAATTTATATTGAAATACTCCCAAATATATATGTATGGATATACCCGTTTCTTTTTCCTTCTCTCTCTCTTCCTATATATATGTCAATATATATATATATATATATATATATATATATATATATATATATATATATATATTATATATATATATATATATAATATATATACATATATATGTACACTTATATACACTTATGAACACATGTATAACAGCTTGGATGTGCATTAAACATTCTCAAGAAATAATTTTAATAAAGAGAAACTCTTAATTGCCATCGCTAGGATACGCTGATAGGACGTTGTAAATACCGCAATCACTGAAGATTCTCATAAACATAGATTCAGCTAGACGTTTATAATTCTGTATTCATGCTTGGTGAGTTGGGAGCAGTTTATCAGATCTAACTTGAAAAATCTTCACACACACTAAACATTTCAATACTGATGCAAAATATTATCATGATGGCAGTTTACTAAAGAGGTATTTAAAGTTTCACAATCTCGCTATCTCACACTTTCTGCATATACGTGTCTGTGTGAGAGGTTTTCTGTGTGACTGGGTATAGGTTTCAGTGTGTGTGTGTGTGTGTGTTTGCGTGCCTTTGTGAGTGTACGCTTGTATGTGGGCGCACGTTTTTATCTAAGTATTTCATGTTTCGTTGCTGTTTATCGCAGTTCTCTCATAGCGCTATTTCTCATTTTCCCTTATGAAGTTTTATCAATTTACTTTTAACTCTGAAATGTATCGGCTATCCTGCTACTCTCTCTCTCTCTCTCTCTCTCTCTCTCTCTCTCTCTCTCTCTCTCTCTCTCTCTCTCTCTCTCTCTCATTTATTTTCCCCCTTTTTCTATCTATCTATTTATCTATCTATATATCTATTTATTTATCTACCCGTCTATCTGTCTATCTATCTATCTATCTATCTATCTATCTATCTATCTATCTATCTATCTATCTATCTATCTATCTATCTATCTATCTATCTATCTATCTATCTATCTACCTATCTGCACGTCTATCTATCTATCTATCTATCTATCTATCTATCTATCTATCTATCTATCTATCTATTTATCTATCTATCTATTAATCTATTTATCTATCTATCTATCTATCTATCTATCTATCTATCTATCTATCTATCTATCTAAGAAGTCCGACGATAACCTAGCTGGCCAAAACTTCGAAGTCACTATCAACAACATTCTTTTATAAGAATAATAAATATGAACTCTACAAATGTATAGAATAACCCATAAGAATAATGTAAAATTGTTTTTATTTTAACTGAACTCAAAAAGAATCATTAATTAATCTATCTACCTGTCTGTATGACTCTCCTTCTGTCCGTGTGTCTGTCCGTGCGTATGTCTAAAAAGCTAGCTATCTGTCAACTATCAAACTATGTATCTACGCATACGTTATCACTCATACAACCAGGTATGCATTCATAGATTGGAAATTACAGATCTACGCGTGCGTATAACTGAAGTACCTACGATCCGTATTGACACTGGATATCGTGGAGACCTTCTGCACGGTCTTGGGCAAGCTTTATTAGATCTAAAACTTTAGCTTGTGCAATCCCCGGTGAAGCAACTATTCGATGCCTTCCCGAGTAGGAGGGCGGCGCAACCAGTATGGAATTCACGATCGCAAACCCACTGAGGGCCGTATGCAAGTGCATTAATATTGTGCACAGGCATTGCTAACATTTTCTGTGGCCAATGGTCAGTAATGATCTTTCTCGGTCTAAACAGCCATTATATGCCGACACAGCCATTATATATATATATATAATATATATATATATATATATAATATATATATATATAATATATATATATACATATATATACACAAACACACACATACATAAACTCGACTCTGTCAGTCACGAATGACCGTGGGTGCACCTAAGAGGTTGCCTCCCGGGGTACAAGTCAGAGCAGAAAGTTGCCTCACCGGCGATCACACAACTTAGGGCTGTCTTTATGATGACCAACAGTCATCCCTTCATAGCAGTGTACATTTTCCGCGCCACCAATGTTGCCCAACGGAAAGGCGAGGCCAATACAGCTTGCCACCAATGACGTCGCAACTCATTTCTGCAGCTGAGTGAACAGGTGTAAAGTGAAAGAAAGTGTCTTGTTCAAGAACGCAAATCACAGCCCAGTCCAGGAATCGAATTCAGAACCTCACGATCGTAAGTTCGCCGCTATAACCACTGAGTCATGCCTCTTCACACACACACACACACACACACACACACACACACACACACACACACACACACACACATAATACATACATACATACATATGTACATTGCTGAACAACACAAACGAACAAGAACACAAATATATGTGTATATAAAGATGGGTGTTCATCTGCATGTGTGTGTATGGACATGTTCATATGAGGGACTGTATGAGAGCTTTTGTTTGCGTACACAGCCACACATTCATGATTGTATAGTTACATACATATCATCGACCATTTTATACGTAGAAATTGAATTATCTTATCTTGGATTAAAAATTTTCTAGATTGAATAAAAAGTTGATTTGCAATATTTAATCAACACTGTATTATTATTTTCAGCTAAAAACACTAAGTGGCAACAGCCTTTATAATTAATCAATTTAAAATGCTTTCAGTGAATTTGATTTTAAATTCCAAAGCTATTTTTGTCTTTGTTTCGCTTATTGTATCCTTTATGAATTCACTAGATTTTTGCATATAATACAGCATATTATTCTCTTTACAATAAGCAAATAACTAACAATCAAGTACCAAAAAGTGTCCCTTATCCGGTTAAAAATAACGTTGACGTTTCCTTGAAACAGATTCCTGTGTCCTTAAAACATACGTTTGTCATACGTAGAATATATTCTAGTTAAGCCTAAATATTTGGTATGGTCAACGTTGAAACGCATGTGATCTGATGCGCTTGTGGCAGAAGTATCTCATAGGAATATAACGAGTTACGAGTATAAAAGTGTCAGCGAATGGAAAATCTCTACGTTATAAAGTTCATTGAACTTTGACCATCGTTCGTCAAATCCTGGTTGCTTGAATTTGAAAGTGTGTATCTGAATATAAAATTAACATCGAGTATGTTATATATGATATTAGCACTAGAAAAAAAAATTGGAATAAGTGAAATACGAAGGTCCTACACAGTCTATACATAATTTAAACACACACACATGCACTCACAAATAATAAAAAAAACACTTAATAGCATTTTTGGCAGAGATACAGAATTCAGTATTGATGTGAGTTTAGTCTCAAGTCGATCGGTATTTGTTTACTTACTAAAAGTCAATACTAAACGACATTACAACTATTATAATTCTATATGAGATTATTTATAAGCGTATGTTTGGAGATATACGGATCTGTGTGTGCATGTGTGTGTGTGTGTGTGTGTGTGGAATTTTCACGTGTAAATGATATCAGCTTATATATTATAGAAAACACATGTGGTAAAATGGATTTTTCTTTTAATGTAAGGGAACATCGCAAATTAGTTAGAATAGATCATGGAACGTGAGTAGACGTTCATTTCTTGTAAATGTGCAATATGCAGCGAAAAGAAATCTCTAGGGTTTACAAATGTAGTTTTCGGTATAAATTTACCTCATTCTTTAATGGACTGACGTTATTACTTCTAAATGAGAGCCTGATACATGGCGCCAAATAGAGAACCTGGTTATATAAATTTGTCATTACTGAAGCAATTAGACAAATATATTCATTAATCATACAAATGTTATACTTGTAAAACACAAGTACACAGCACAATGCAATACTTCATATGGTAAAAGATATATGAATATAACACCGTTTTGAAACACTCATATAAACACTTATGAATATGAATATACATATATATATATATATATATTATATATATATATATATCCACACACACACACACACACACACATATATATATATTTATACATACACACGCATGCATACATACATATGTTTATGGATATGCATGCGTACTTGAATATAAATATACTAGAAAACAAGAGATATACAGAGATCGATAGATGGACAGACGGAAAGATCTGCCTTTCTATCCCTCTACATCCCTGTTTCTATCTATCTATCTATCTATCTATCTATCTATCTATCTATCTATCTATATCTATCTATCTATATCTATCTATATATATATATATATATATATATAATATATATATATATATATATATATATATAGAGAGAGAGAGAGAGAGAGGAGAGAGAGAGAGAGAGATATGCATCATTATGCGTATTTGTTTGTATCTAGGTTGGTATGTATCATGTATAGACGTGTGCGCTTGGGATATTTAGATATAATTTCTGGAAACTGCCTCATTGTAGCATTTTTGTATCATAATACAGATAATGCATTTCAATCGTTGTATCTAATGTATGTGAACATGCACACATATTTTTGGGCCTTTATGTCCTTGCGCGCGCGTGTGTGTGAGTGTGTGCGTATGCCAACATGTAGGTGTGTATGTAGACGAAGATAATGGATAACAATGGAATTGTCAGGTAAGCATTTTTAAGGACGTTAGGAATGAATTTGTTTTTGTGACGTCTTTTCTCTGGTATTCTCTGAATATGAATATTGATTTCATGCACCGAACATTGTATGCTGTACCTCTGCTACAGCAATCCGCATTCTAATAACATACATATAAAAAGTGTACTGCCATTTGAAAAACCGAAATAATTATCAAAGCTACCACCAACATCAGAATTACAACCAACAGAAATACGGAGAATAAAAAAAATCGCCTACGTTTAAATAGATGTCAGCTTCAATGAAATTGCATAATAACAATTACGTGGGAGAGGATAAGTTAATTGCATCGAACACCAGTGCTGAACGCGTGCTTATTTTATTAACACCAACAGGATGAATATCAAAGTCGATGAAAGACAATGGCGGACGAAATACAACTCAGAATTTTAACTGGAGTGTTAAAGATTCTGCTAGATTCACCTATTGTGTTATTTTTTAATAATAAAGCATATAACAGTCGATTGCAAAATCATACAACGTTTTTTGCAACAAAGTGGGACACATTAAATTTAGTGTACGTGCATAATACCTGACCAAATACATGGCTACTAAATATTCTTTCGTTGCTCCAAGCCATTTAGTATATCTCTAGGGATGAGATTATCAAATTTGCTCTAAGCTAGGAGTGCCTGTCATAAGATAGGGGTCGATAGATACAGTATCAGTCAAGTACTGAAAGTCTTACTCGCTACTCTCCCTATTTCTTACACTTGGGATCGGATAAGTTGATGGTACTAAAAGAAAGAGCGCTCCTTTCGTGACATTACCAATACAATTCAAAAACCCCTATTAATGAAGGGTGCCTTATAAAGTTAATATTACAAAAAAAAAAAACAAATGTTTTGAACAACTGCCTAGAGGGAGAAGGGAATCAATAACATCGACCCCCAGTACGCAACTGGTACGTATACTCTCGACCCGGAAGGATAAAAGGTAAAGTCGACCTCGGCTGAATTTGAACTGACAGTATAATGACATGAAATGCCGTTGAGCATTTTCCCCGCCGCGTTAGCGATTCTGCCGTCTCACAACCATACCTCAGATATAGCGGCGAGCTGGCAGAAAGGTTAGCACGCTGGGCGAAATGCTTAGAAGTATTTCGTCTGTCTTTTCGTTCTGAGTTCAAATTTCGCCGAGGTCGACTTTGCCTTTCATCCTTTCGGGGTCGATAAATTAAGTACCAGTTGCGTACTGAGGTTGATCTAATCGACTGGCCCCTCTCCCTCAAAATTTCGGACCTTGTGCCTAGAACAGAAAAGAATATTCCTAAATTATTTCTTAGGTCTTGTTGTGTGGGGTGGATCGTTTACTTTTTGGCTGTTACCACTTACTTTTACATTAATTCTTTTGGATATTTCTAACCTTCCAAACACTCACCACCTGCTTATGCTACTTTCACTACTTTCGCTACTAAATATATTGAGTGTGTAAAGCTAAGCATCTTCGCTAATATTTCAACACGAGAGCTAAAAAAAATGGAAGCAGAATATTTTTTTTTCCTCTGCTAGTAACGCACCGCCGGATATATTCAATGACTGGCTCTAAGAAACGCGTCTAAATAGTCGAAAACTTCCAATATTTTCGTTAGTCTTGCTGAAAAGAAAGCACCGCTTGTCTCGTGAAGCGTGTAAAATACCAGCCAAATGGAGACAGCTACAACTCTTCAGGCGTAACCTTTGTGCCTGATGTTTCCCTCTTATCGACGTTCTCTCTCCTCTGCTCACTTTCACCCTGTCAACTCATCCTCCACTCTCCTTCCCTTTCTTTCTCTCTCTCTTTCCCTCTTTACATGTATAATTCTGGCCTTCCCAGTCTCTTCACTTATCCTTTTTCTTTTTATCTCACAACTACACAAACGCGCATACATTCGTATACATATGCACATGCTTATATGTGTTTCTGTAACTGTATTTGTGTGAATTATACACGCATGCGCACGAGCTCAAGAAAATATAGGATTACATGAGAACGTGAATTTTTTTTATTTTACGTATTACTAAAGGGAAAATGTATTGTTTTTTGATAAATGAGCAATAATAAAATAATAAAGAAAGTAGTTTTTAATGATTTTTACCATTTTATTATTTTATTCTTCATGTTACTATTGACGGTGTATTGCTTTATATATAACTGCATTTCTTCCGCCAACACCCATACACATTTTCTCTCTCTCTCTCTCACACACACACACACAAACACACATACATACACACATATATATTTATATGCATACATACGTATACAAATGTATAGCTATCTATCTATCTATCTATCTATCTATCTATCTATCTATCTATCTATCTATCTATCTACCTATCTATCTATCTATCTAACTATCTATCTACCTATAAGTATATATATATATATATATATATATATATATATATATATATATAAGTTTTCATCTTGTGTATATTCTTTAATTTGTTTCAGACACTTGACTGCGGCCATGCTGGAGCACCAAATTTAGTCGAACAAATCAGCCCCATGACTTATT
Source organism: Octopus sinensis (assembly GCF_006345805.1). Taxonomy (NCBI): domain Eukaryota; kingdom Metazoa; phylum Mollusca; class Cephalopoda; order Octopoda; family Octopodidae; genus Octopus; species Octopus sinensis. The sequence goes on from NC_043009.1 coordinate 5,215,136, forward strand.
CTTTGTAAGCCTAGTACTTATTATCTCGAAATGTTTTACTAAACTACTAGGTTACGGGTCCATAAACACACAAATATCGGTTGTCAAGCGATGGAGGGAGGACACACACACACACACACACACACATATATATATATATATAGGACGGGTTTCTTTCAGTTTCTGTCTACCAAATCCACTCACAAGGCTTTGGTCAACACGACCGTATAGAAGACACTTGCCCAAGGTGCCATGTAGTGCGACTGAACCTAGAACCATGTGGTTGGTAAGCAAACTACTTACCACACAGCCGCTCCTGTGCCTATGTGCATAATGTATATATTGATTTATTTCATATTCCTTGTTTGTTTTCTATTTATTGATTTTGTATAGAATATCTCTATAGAAATGTGTACATACAAAAACAGAAACTTTGTTTTCACATATGTGTGATATCAAGTATATATGATTTAGTGTATGCTTGTATACCGCTACTTGTTTGTATTCTATAACATGTTCATACAAATTAAGCCGATCTTTCTGGTCCCTTGCCTGTTGTTCTCTACCACCTTTGCTGAACACACTTTCAGGCCTCTTCCGTGGAATGATGGCACCTTAAGCAACATCCTGAACAGAAAGCATTCACGTTCACCGCTCGTTTTCCATCCCACTCCGTACGCCTTTCTCTCAAGATATCCTGTCTACAACCGCATTTCTATTCCAGTAGCTTCCCTTCACTTTTAACATTTTCTAAGTGCTGTCATACCTCAAGCTACCTTGGACGGAGAAATCTATCGGCCTTGAGAATTCCTTGCCACTACTCTTAAACAATGTGCCCCTACACAAGATCCTATAGAAATCAGACACACACACACACACACGCACACTCTCTCTCTCCCTCCCTCTCTCTCTCCCCTCTCCCTCTCTCACTCTCTCTCTCTCTGTCTATCTATCTATCTATCTATCTAAGCAAGTTTCTGTGATCCGTTCCAAACACCAGTGACTCCTACAACCCAGCTCACTATCGCTCTGCTGCTATTATTTCTAGCATGTCTTAGTAAGAGATCCATTTACAACCTTGAACTTGTCAATCTCTCCTGGCTACCAGAATGCATACGGCTGCTCCAGAACGAGAATCACTTGAGGCATACTCTTTAATATCACTCATTATTGGGAATTCACTTGATAGATGTTCGACAGAGGCAATGTTATAGAAGCAAGGATCAGCAAATTCATTGCCTGCGTTTGCTATGCAAACCTCATACGAAAATTACTCGCCTACAAGCTCCAGCTACCTTTCATATCTACGTGGTGATTGACATATGTTGACGGGTCACTTTCTCTCCCATGTTTTCTTCAATGCTAGGTCTTATCATCATTCTATTCCTAATACACATGGTTCTCCTACTTGCCGCATCACTCTAAAACGCAAAATCTAACCAAATGATACGAACCTTCATTTCTTCTTAATCTTCCCTAAATATGCATCATTAACACACAACCTACACACCCCGTACCAAAACTGCATTAGTTACACGAACAGGGACCTTCACAACATCACCCCACCTATGGGTCATACCAACAATGTATCTTTTAATAATAAAGAAATCCGGCTCTCTCATGTCAACAAATCCGTGTTTTCTCACATCACATCTAAACATAGGCAGCATTCATCTAGTTGCTTTAAATGCTTGGTGAGCCTTAACAGTGACTGCAAATACTGGGCCTCGCTATAATGGAGGTTCCCTCTTGGGGGACATAAACCCTTAGCATCGCTTAGACAGCATTGCTGTGACAAGCCAGAGTCTTGAGAACTAGAAGATAATTTAAGCACTATAGTTTGCTGACATTATATAAAGCACATGCAAAACATAGAACAGAATTCTGCGCCCACATTTGGGACGGTTCTAGAAGCACGGACACTGAGATCATATAGTGTACGCAGGAAACGGTAGCTTATTCGATACACAGACACTTCAGCTACTGGAAAATAGATATGTTTTCTGCCTTGCTTCAAATATAATGAATGCAGCTCCTGTTATCGCCACTACCGAGGCATTCCATTTCCCTTTGCTCACTCTGCCTCTCGAATCAACGGTGATAAAACTATGGCATGGTTCTACACATGCTTACGCTCATCACACACGAGGTCATGAATTAATGTGCGAGTTTGTGTGTGTGTATGTGTACCCTACACTTTCCGTAAAGTAATATATGTGTGTACATGAATGAATATGTATCTCTATGTGTGTGAGTTTGTGTCTGTAGAAATCTATTTTGACTCATTTACTTTTGGTTTTGTCGGCAACAAAACATCAATAAATATCACGTTTTTCACAATCATATTTTGTCTGTTTAATCTTACAAGATTTCACATGCTTAATCTATTGCTACCTTTCTAAATACATTGTTGTGTCTCTCCTGTTACCTTCCTGTATTTATAGAGTGACTTCTAACTCCTTTTTTACCTTGTTGTCCATCAACATTTAGTTGATTCAATCTGTCTATATTTCCCTCCTTCAGTTTTTGTATCTCACTTAAACATATATTTCTTCTAAGATCATCCTTCATAACGTTGAGACAGAATGACAAGAGGTTGTCACGCTTTGCATTCAATATTATTGAAGTTTGAGCGATAATTTTCTCACTTAACACCTAGGAATCCATGAAAATTCCAGGAATAAGCAAAGAAATATTCTTGCAGTTGGTTTCTTCAAGCGGTTTTCTATTCAGAGAAATTCTACGAGTCACCTGTTGTTTCATCATAGCCAAGCTGTATCAGAGTTCATACAATGAGAACGTTCATACACACAAATAGACATATTCATCAGTGTGTTAGTATTGTGTCTATATAGGTCTTTACATACACCTCTATGTGTGTGCGTGTTTGTGTGTGAGTGCGTGTGTGTGGTGTGTGTGTGTGTGTGTGCGCGCGTGTGTTACCATGCATTAATACGCTTATGAATACGAAGATATGCTTCTGAAAAATTTTCATGCATGTATTAATGTATTATACTCCAAGAAATGGCATCTGTCAAATTTGCTTGCAACTTAATTCGTAAAACGACACGTCATGAAATATGTAGAGCGCGTGTTGCTTGCCAGGGCTTTCTCATTCGCAGAGCCTTATTAGTATGCAATAGTAACCGTAGGAATATAGGTGCCTTAAGTAAAAGGTGACTTTCGAAAATAAAGCATTTTGCAAAAATAAATAAATAAATAAAATAAAATAAAATAAAATAAAATAGTGTTTCAAAATTTTATGCGCTATGTGTATTGACATGGACAAGCGTAACATGGGATTTTTAAATTGGTGTGACATAAATAAACATGTCGAAGTTAAATGAATCTCTTAATTAGAATACTTCTAATTTGTGTTAGAGATACTCTTTTACTTGTTTCAGTCATTTGGCTGCGGCCATGCTGGAGCACCGCCATTAGTCGAGCAAATCGACCCCAGGACTTATTCTTTGTAAGCCTAGTACTCATTCTATCGTTCTCTTTTGACATAAACACATCAGCATCGGTTGTCAGGCGATGTTGGGGGGACAAACACAGACACACAAACATATACACAACACATATATACATACATACATACATACATACATACATACATACATACATACATACATACATACATACATACATATATAAAAGAATTAGGGTCGGTGCAACGTTGTCAAATGTGTAGATAACGTAGAGGACAGGCTGAAATATCGAGCCAAAGGAGATATCTTTTATTTTCCTTTAAGGAGGAGCGACCGTACTTTTCGTATTGTTTACAAAGCATGTACAGCTGGCTGGACGAAGGTAGAAAGATACTCTCAAACCAGAGACCAGATCGAATGCCAGCAACAGAGTGGCCTGCGCTCCTGTACACTTACTGACTCAGGCGGTGTTGATAAACCTGTCACCCGAGAACTTGGTTGCATATTAACCCAGAGAGGAAAACAACAGAAAAAGTATATAATGTCTGATTTTCTTAGGGTTTAAATAATCTACTACCCTGCCATGTTCTTTTTAACGCAAATATGTGAAAGTCAATACTCTCTTCGACAGGATTTGAACGCAGGAATCCAAGATTCGGAGAAATACTACAGGACATTCAATTTGACCCTATAACGAGGTCACCAATTCATTATCTTCCTTGATATTTGTTAAACGGAATCTATCCTCCTCACCCCATCAAAAGAGACTAGGTTTTGACACAAAAAGCGCGACCAGCATGGACTCACTGAAATCACAAATAGAAAACTATTTCAAGTATACATTAGCCCGTCCCATCATTGGTATTGCCTAGCATCCATACAAAATAATGCTGCACACGAGCACCCGGCAGGAGTGAAATACTGTGGCGACGTGGCTCATTAGACTTGACCGAATCTTACTTTAATTATGACATCGAGAGGAAGAAAAAAATACATGAAATGATCTCAGCTTCCAAGAACTCGTTAATGCTTATGATGCGAATTCGGTGGCTAAAATATTTTCATTACCTAAGCTGATTTTGACCACAGGCTTTCAATGGGTCATAAGGTACCTTCGTACTTGCTATTTGATATTGCAAACGCACCAACAAAATGAGGAGCATTGCTGGTGAAATCTTGTCTAAGCGTGTCATATGCTCCGCGATCTTTTCAATCACAGAATTGAAAAGCGCGGTTCGTGGCACACAAATATTGCGTATATGAAGTCAGACACCGTTGCACAACATCGAACTAATCCCATGTAAAACAACGCGGAATTGGGCAGCTTTACTACTTGAGTGACTGCTTTTTACAACTTTGTGATTCTGTAACACTTTGTCAGCTATGACATACCACAATACTTGTGTTTTATCCTATTTCCAACGAAAGGATGAAATAATATGTTACCCTGTAGTGTCACTCGCCAATGTAATATCCCTTTCGAAACTTTCGATAAGTTCCACTACTATCTGAGACGCAATTCACCAGATGATGTTTTCATCTCTCTCTCTCATCTTTACTTCTAGTGGTTTTCCGTCCAATGGACGTCACCGTCGTATGTGGTGACTGTGATCAAATTATTGTACGCTTTAAGAAAGCTTCTCAGTATCGACACACAACTTCGTGTCCATATTCATATTTCTGTACAATAAGAATATATTTCATATCAAGTCCAAAAACGGCTTTCCCTCCTGCACAGATCATACCAAACTTAGTTTATATATGAAATTGTTCCACATCTTGTAAACTCAATATGTTAATGATGTTTGTTTTTTTTTTAATTTTACTAAAGATAGAGAGAGAATAACTTTTAATTACTGAAAAATAAATACCAGTGAATTTAAATATAATGTTTGAAAATACGGAGAAAAATTGACAATTTTCAGACTTATTCATTCTCAGTGAAGTCTAAATTTCCAATTTTGAGGGAAGCGTTGATTAACCTTAAGTACTTTGATATAAATGATATAATTATAGTTTAATATGTAATCTAACGTAATACTATATATATATATATATCAATATATGCATGCATATGCATATATATATATATATATTTATACATACATGTATATATGTATATACATTGATACACACGCACGCACATATATATGAATATGTAGATGTGTATATATGTACATATATATGTGTGTGTATGTGCGTGTGAGTTTATATATGTGTGTGGAAAATTTAAAGTACTTTAAGATCAATACAGTTCCATGCAACTCACGATATATTTGGAAGTAGAAAAAAAAATTAATTTAAAATAGATTTAATACAAGCAATTTCCATTTGTCTTATTTTAAGTATTTTAATATTTTTTTTGATAAATATATATATATTTTTTTTTTTCGAGAAATGTTTATATACTTCTTTCATTCTTTGTTGGTTACATTAAAAAATATGAAAGCCAATATTTTGTTCAGCATATTATGATCAGCAGCTATTCATGAGAATAAGAAAAAAAGAATTATATCAGTTAATTTGTATGCGTCTTAATTAGATTCTAACACTTGTATTTTAAAACATCGCATGCAAACGTTCATGGGAGTTTTCTGATTTTTATTAGATTTTTCAACTGTGAGAATTTATCATTATCGACTGGAATTCCTCCTCGTCATTAAAAATGGCAATCTTATCGCACTTGCGAACAAAGCCACTACATTAAAGTTAATTATAAAATAGAGGTAATCATGGACTTTTCTCTATGTTAAGAATGAAAGATTTTCTCTAGATTTCGCGCTGCATGTCGCTGAATGGAAATGAAGGTGATGTGAAGGTGAAAATCATTCGAAATTGGGAATCAAGTGGAAAGGAAAAGAAAAATTACACATCATAAATATCATTTTCTCTCTTCAAGTATTACAATTTCCACTTGCAATCCATATAGTCGAAGGCATCTAAAAACCATAAGATACTAACCATTTTACTTTGTGGATACATTTAGCGTTGACGTTGATTTGTGGTGTGTATTTTGATGTATGTGTATCACTCTTTCACACTATTTCTAATATATATATATATATATATGTATGTATAGTTAGATATATATATATATGTATTTATATACATATATAACACATACATACATATTTATATATAGATGTATATGCATATATGTGTATATATCTGTCTCAATCTATTAATCTATTTATGTATCGATCTCTGTTCCCCCCTATATACAGTGAGAAAGAGAGAGGATGGACGGAGATAGAGAATGAAGTAGAGGGAAAAAAGAGATAAATAGATAGATATATAATTATACACATATTGACAGTATTTGGAGGCACATGACCTAGCACTGGACTCGCGGTCGAGGGATAGCGGGTTCAAATCTCAGACCGGGCGATGTGTGTGTTTATGAGCGAAACACCTAAGCTCCACGCGGCTTCGGCAGAAGGTAATGCCGAACTTCTGCTGACTCTTTCGCCACAACTTTCTCTCACTCTTTCCTCCTGCATCTAGCAGCTCACCTGCGATGGACTGGCGTCCCATCCAAGTGGGAAACCTATACGACAAAGAAACCGGGAAACCGGCCCTTATGAGCCAGACATGGCTCGAGAAGGAATTAAAAAAAATATTGACAGTATGGTTTACCTGAGAGTTTCAAACAACGTCTGTATGTACGATTGATCATACAGTTACGAGAAATGAGTCATTGCGTCAAACAAATACTGATTTTAAACATGCATCGGGTTCTGTATATATATATATATATTATATATATATATATATATATATATATATATAGTTATATAGTGTGTGTATATATATATATACACACACGTCATGTTTTTGAAATTTGTCGAACGTTCACGCGTTCATCTCCATGGTATCCTTTATTAAATTACATATTATTTAACCCATTTGAATACTGTGTATGAAGTTATATTGTTGGTGTAATATTAAGTGCGATGTGTAAAGTTTCATGATAAATGCCTCTCTTCCATTATTCCTTATTATTATATCATAACATTGTTAAAATTTTCTGTAATTCTAATCAAAATTATTGTATTTCTTTAATTGTATTCAATGTATTCCATGTAATCTATACACATCTTGTAATATTTAAAATTAATTTGAATTATTAAAGATAACTTAAAGTTCTATTATATCTCCATTTATTTTTATCTTCATATTTAATTATTCTTAGTCGTTTCTTGTCTTAAATTCTAGTGTTTATGTAATAGTGTTTCTTTATGTGTTTTTATTAATTTAATGAAATCAAAATGTTCTGTAATGATTCTAGAATACACCCCACCACCAAAAAAAGAGAAAAGAATTTATAAGAAAATTTGCCTTGAAAATTAAGAACATTGTCTTTGAGACGAATTATCTCAGTTTTAGAATAGATTGTCATTGAAGGAAAATGATATTTGCATTCTTCATAATACTAATATGATTTTCGAATTCTATTCTAATTAATTACAAATATTACTCATTAATTGTATAATTGTTTAATCAACTCTCATTTGCATTAGCATCATTTCGAAAATAATTAAATACATTTCGTGTCGTGAATGCCAAATTACCGTTTCAGATATCTCAGAAGGAATCCAGATTAAATAAGTATTTGGTTGATAGTTGCCAGCTAAACAAGATTATATAGCGAGCTGTAAATGAAAGCAATTATTACATAGATAGTCTGCAGGTGTTTTGTACGTACCCTGGGCACCATATTTATTTTCGGGGATACATAATTTTATGCATTTGTTAAAACCAATACCAAGTCGTAAATTATTTTCTGCAAAAGTTAATTTTTATAAATTAGAATCCTATCCCAATTGGCTTGTTTCGTACAACCCGTTACAGTACAAAACAATTGTACTTAACAGAGAAATAGATAAAATGCTGGAAGTAATGAGCCGTTTAAAAGAAACACGATTTTTAAAAAGATTTTTCATTTGAAAGTAAGAAATATCACCCTACATTTGTTAGGGAAAATAATATATTTAACTACATTTTTATTGCAAATAAAAGATTTTGACTACCAATATGGTGGAATTATGGAATTAACTCTACGTTGGAATAATCCTTAAGCAGATTGGTATGCCACTCTGATGTGTTCTGAGATTTCCTCTGAAATTTCCATGCAATTTTCGGGTTGAAGTATTTCTCTAAGGCATGGAGTTTATATAGTTTGTGTACGAAATGCTGAAGAAATGCCTTACACTATAAGAACATACTGAGGATAATTACGAGCGATGATTACTATAAGCCGAATGGCAATTATTCTAAGCCCAAAGTGGAAGCGAAGTATTTATATATTTATTGTGGCCACGTCTGCTAGTAAAAGTTTTTAAGCAAATTGCTTGAGTTTGTATTAGATTGCAGGCTTCAGTATAATCCCTTTCACAAATCTACAACTATTTGTGATTTAAATAAATTGCACTAATGAGAAAAGCATCATTTGAGATTTTTTACACTACAAAGAAATTGCCGAAAAAGAAGAGACAGAGGGAAAAAAGGGAAAGAGAGAGAGAAAGGGAGAGAGAGAAGCGTTAAGAAAAAGGAAAACAAAATGATAACAGAAAATTCCTTGATAGAGGATAAATCCGACAAAAAAGGAAGAACGTGTATAGAAATATGATACAGAAAACTCGCAGTAGGCGATGTAAAAGAGATGTCGGATTATTAGTTATTTGGGAGATAAGGGAAAAGACGAAACTATATGATGGAGCGATAACGATGACGAAGAAAGGGATGATAAATAACTATTGATTCAAATAAAAATAATAATAAATGCGCCCTTTTTAAAGCCTAGCTAGGCTCATGGGCCCAGTTTCCCGGTTTCTATGGCGTATGTGTTTCCCAGCTGGAAGAGGACGCCAGTTCATCGCAGCATTATTCAGTTTTGCCAGCTGAGTGGACTGGAGCAAAGGGAAATGAAGTGTCTTGCTCAAGAACACAACGCGTCGCCCGGTCCAGGAATCGAAACCACAATCTTACGATCATGATGCTGGCACCCTAACCACTAAGCCACGCGCCTCCACACCGATTCAAATACCATAAACGATATCATCAATATAATATAAAGGGACGTTGACATTTCCAATGGTATTTTCCAATTTAGGCGCAAGGTCACAGTGGTTTTCAATCGATGTCCACATGGTCCTCGAGGTTCCCTATAAGATTTTGTCGTTGAAATTTATCTGTAACAAATTTGTTATATTTCTACAATACACAAAATATTTTGATAATTATTTTCGTACAATCCCAAATCATATTTGATTACAAAGATATAACAGGACATTTTTTATAACATGGAATGACTAGGAGAGGATCCAACTGTGTAAAATAGGTATCAAAGTAGCCCATAGGGAAAAGAGGGTTGCAGAAAGACTGGATTACAGTATTACTTAATTGATACGTTATTCTATGGACATTGAAAGAATGAAAGTCTATAGCGGCGACGTTTACTTCAAGGTACTCGACGCTTCAAAAATTCTAATAATTTTCAATCCCTCGTCTTATCCCGTACGTCATGTTATCAATCACGAACGGATGAAAGAAGGCGGCGGAATGGTGTGGGGTGGTATGGAGTGGGGCAAGATTTCTTCGTCATCGTTATCGCTCTATCATATATTATTCCCTTTCCCTGATCTCCCAAAACTAAATAACTAAAAAAATAAATAAATTCTAATATATATCATAAGGCCTGCGGTTTTGCAATGAAACTTAGTAGATACCATCGATATCTGTACTTTACAGGTAATATAACTTATCGACCGCGGAAACACCAATTGCTGTTGACCTCCGTGATGTATGAATTCAGAACGTAAAAAGTCAGGGCAAATACCAGTACGCTTTACTTCCGACGCTGCAATGATCCTGCCAGCTCAGAAATCCATCAACGCTCATAATAATAATAATAATAATAATAATAATAATAATAATAATAATAATAATGATAATAAGGATAATAATAATAATAATGATGATAATAATAATAATAATAATAATAATAATAATAATAATAATAATAATAATAATAATAATGATAATAAGGATAATAATAATAATAATGATGATAATAATAATAATAATAATAATAATAATAATAATAATAATAATAATAACAACAACAACAACAACAACAGCAATAATAATAATAGAAGAAAGTAAAAAAAAATATAATCCTTAAAATTTGAAATAGGAATTATTAGGAGCATGCGAACAGTAAAGGTTGTACAATAATTGGTGCGTTGTGAACAGTAAGCCAAGATTTAGACAAATGGGTGAAAGAGATTGAAATGAAATGTCCGGTAGCGCTTTTACAGAAGGTTCATCTCTTAGGAACAGCAAGTATTATCAGGAGGCTTCTAAACATTTAAAAGCCAGCTGAAAACTTGTGGATACCTAAGGTTACCAGCTATCCAAATAATTCCCACCAGGAATAAGATCGAACCTGACCCAAACTAAAATAATAGTATTTTTATTATATTAAGTATATAAGAGACTGTGAAATTTTACAATCCAATGTCACCCCTTAACGGACGCTCGCAGACCAGTTATTACTGCATTTGATAAAGGGAGAAAGAAAATCAATATTATAGATGTTGCAATACCTGGGGATGCATGCATAAGTGACAAAGAACTAGAAAGATTGAAAAGATTAGGCGAAATTGCAAGAATGTGGACTATCAGGAGAGTGTCGGTCATTCCAGTAGTTGTAGGGGCACTCGGAGAACTGACAAATAAGCTGGAAAATGTGTCAGAGAAATCGGAATTGACATGAGAGAGCAAGCTTAAAAACAGCTCTGCTGGGGACAGGCATGATTTGGAGATTGGCACTTGGATGTTGAATGTCTCCCAGGATAATTATCAACCAAGAATCAAAGCTCATAGTGTGCAGAAAGAGACCCTGTGAGACCTCTAACAGCAGGCTGCTGTCGGCCCTCAACGAATCTACCAGAGCAAACAACACCGATCGTTCTGAGAAGTAAAACAACAACAACAAGAGCAACAACACCATCAAGTACAACAATAATTATACTACCTGTATTTCCTTGTACCTCCTGTATTTCCTTTTACTCAAAGCCAGGAACTTTTCTGCACACTCTCGTACTTAGGCGCCAGTATGAATCTGCCTAATTTGGATCTGAACAAATGTGAAGTCAATGCAGATGCGATCCTTCCATGCCTGAGTTTCAATATTATGTACTTCGGTATATTATATCGCCAGAGCAGTCTTCTGAGAATCAATTTATCACAGATTGAGCCTATAATTCTCATAAATTGCGATAGGTGGAAATTTAATTTGATCACAGTCAAGATGTCATATTACACTGAGGCAATCGCGGCCATGTTATTGAAAGCAATATACTTGAGATAGAGACAGGATTAAGTACGGTTGACCCATTCCAAAGCATTCGACCACAACAATCTATTCAGAGCCAAACATGTTACCCAACTCCTCAACGCTTAATCACTTGAATAAAGTTGTCACGAATACAACTATCCGTGCTCCTGCGGATCTTGCAAATTCCAAACCCAATTTTTCAAGAGAGGCGTCAATAATTTTGTGATCCCACTGGAGGGAAAGTTGTTTTGAGTGGAGCTTGTTAGAAAATTATCAAAGGCATCCCATTTATTTCTCTCCTTCTACAGGGACAGGCTACTAACTGTCTCAGTGTGGCCCAACCCAAAATTACGAGTTGCTACTCGAAAAGCATTTTTTGCATTAAAATGTTTTCTTTCATGCACATTATTTCATTCACACGGCAAGTTGTTGCAATTGTTAGAGTGCGCTGTCTCTGCCCCACTAAACCGGGGCAGAGAAAACAAAAGTTCCACTCATCTGTCAAGGATTTGTAGCATGCTTCAATGATATAACTGTTGATATGCTAACACATCCTATTTGAGCCAACGTGTTTACAGGTAACGAATTAATTCTGATAACATATTTCTTGTGACTTTTCAAAGAGTTAGTTAGGTGCCAGTTTCCCCGCTAGCACATCGTTGGGTTTCTCTATTTCTAATTACTTTTGATAATCAACTGTCGCGCTCTGCTATACGCCAAGAGTATTTTGCTTATCCTTTATTTTCTTAACTTAAAACGTTTCTCATCAAATGTTTATTCTACGAGATACATAAACATGTTTTTTTTTCCGAATACCCGCAAAAACCCTACTCAAATGAGTAAAAAAAAAATTGGGAAATGTAATTTAATTTAGCTTCATGTAGGTGAGGGCACATTTGAAGATTCCTTCATAGTGCTTCTCTATATCTTGCTTCGGAAATGCAAAAGTTATCTAAAACTCCTTCCTAGACAGATCTTCCCTCTGACGTGTTATTTAAAGTTTTTTATATATTCATTTATGTCAATACATTTATGAAATCTATTTGGTTGTGGTTTGGGCTTGAACACCTCCTCGAATGTTTGTATATGAGTGTATGTATGTATGACTGTATGTCTGTAATCATATCCCACAGCACAGCTATTTCTTTTAACACAAGTGAAGACGAGAAGTGTTTTGTATTAGTTTGTGATATCTTCGTCGTTGATCTTATTATGGTTGTCTTTGTTTATTTTCAAGACTGCATTTTCCTGCCATTTTATTTCAGATAGGAGTTTTGCCGCTCTTAAGTACTTTTACAGCCGATTACTGTTGAGACCTGTAGTTCGTTTTTCCTTGGCTTTGGGTTTATTTCGGAAATCTCCTTCTTCCTCTTTCCATCCATCAATTTCCTTCTCCCCATTCTACTTCTACTTATAATGCTAAAGGCATAAGGAGTCAAATTTTGGGGGCGTGGATAGTCCATTACATCGAGCCCAGTGTTCAACTGGTACTCATTTTATCGACCCCGAAATGATGAAACGTAAAGTCGGCCTTGGCGGAATTTGAACAAAGAACGTAGCGGCAGACAAAATACCGCTAATGCTTTCACCTGGCATGCTAGCGATTCCGCCAGCTCACCGCCTTAAGAATAATCATAATAATATTAGTAAGAATCATCGACATCATCAGCAGCAACACAGCAGAAAATGGAGCAGAAGAAGAAGAAGAAAAGAAGAAGAAGAAGAAGAAGAAGAAGGAAAAGAAGAAGAAGAAGGAAGAGGAGGAGAAGAAGGAGGAGGATAATAATAATAATAATAATAATAATAATAATAATAATAATAATAATAAGAAGAAGAAGAAGAAGAAGAAGAAGAAGAAGAAAAGAAGAAGAAGAAGAAGAAGGAGAAAAAGAAGAAGAAGAAGAAGAAGGAGGAGGAGGAGGAAGAAGAGGAGGAGAATAAGGAGGAGGAGACGAAGAAGAAGGAGGAAGAAGAGGAGGAGAAGAAGAAAAAGAAGAAGAAGAAGAAGAAGGAGAAAGAAGAAGAAGAAAAAGGAAGAAGAGGAGGAGAATAAGGAGGAGGAGACGAAGAAGAAGGAGGAAGAAGGGGAGGAGAAGAAGAAGGAGAAGAAGAAGAAGAAAAGAAGAAGATGAAGAAGAAGAGGAGGAAGAAGGAAAAGAAGACGAAGAAGAAGGAAGAGGAGGAGAAGAAGGAGGAGGAGAAGAAGAAGAAGAAGGAAAAAAGAAGAAGAAGAAGGAGGAAGAAGAGGAGGAGAATAAGGAGGAGGAGACGAATAAGAAAGAGGAAGAAGAGGAGGAGAAGAAGGAGGAGGAGGAGAAGGAGGAGGAGAAGAAGGAGGAGGAGAAGAAGAAGAACAAGAAAAAGAAGGAGGAGGAGAAGGAGGAGAGGAGGTGGAGGAGGTGAAGAGGAAGAGAAGACGAAAATAAGAAGGAGGAGGAGGAGGAGGAGGAAAATGATGAAGTTAATGACGGTGAAGAAAGGAACAAGCAAACAAATAATCCAGACAGAAAATAATAAAAAAAAGGAAATAGTTTAAAAGAAAAAGTGAATACAATTGCTGCAGAGTAACCTGAGTTTTCTTGTCGCTGTTTTTACTGTCGTTGTTGTTGTTGTTGATGATGATGATGATGATGATGATGATGGTGATGATGGTATTGTTACTGACGTTGATGATGACGGAAACGATTATTAAGATAATAATTATAATGATGACGGTTGTGATGACGATCATGAAGATGATAATGATAAAGATAATGATGAGGATGATGACGATGACGATGACGATGACGATGATGAATGATGATGATGATTGATGATGATGATGATGATGAGAGATGATGATGGTGATGATGGTATTGTTACTGACGTTGATGATGACGGAAACGATTATTAAGATAATAATTATAATGATGACGGTTGTGATGACGATCATGAAGATGATAATGATAAAGATAATGATGAGGATGATGACGATGACGATGACGATGACGATGACGATGATGATGATGATGATGATGATATGATGATGATGATGATGATGATGATGATGACGACGACGATGGCGATGGTGGTGGCGAAGCAGCATGCAAACGGTGTTCATTAGTGATAGCCAAGCTGATTAACTGCTCTACTTCCAGTGGTAAAATTTTTAATCACCAAAATGTAATTAGTGCCTGAGCTGCCGCTCACATCCTCAGAAATAAAGGTCTGCCTATAATTGCAGGAGATAAAATAAACATCAAAAGTTCAAAACACTAGGAAATGGCCCCCAGAAGTATCTAATTAAATCTTTTATATGGACAATAAGTTAATACATCAAAGTAACAGTATCGGTTCCAATTTATGGCTAATATTGATTTATTTTGTTTGGCTATCGCTTTTGATCGGGTGGCAAAATCACATTGAAACAAAATCGTTTAAATGTTTAGTTTGTCTATTTAAGTCATCGTTAAAAACATGAACTTCGCAATATCTTTCTGATAATGTTTAATAATAGTCTTTTGGACTTCACGACTTCGCGTCAACTGTATGGTAATCTATCATGGTAATATTTATGAAACATCCGGTTGGAGAGAATTTCCGTGGGACTCGCGCACACCCTTTACTTTATTTGTTTCAGTCATCTGACTACGGCCGTTCTGGAGCACCACCTTTAGTCGAAGAAATCGGCCCCAGGACTTATTCTTTGTAGGACTAGTACTTATTCTAACTGCTAAGTTACGAGGACGTAAACACACCAGCATCGGTTGTCAAACGATGTTGGGGGGACAAACATAGATACACAAACATATACAGACACATATACACACACACATACATACACATATATAGATACATATTTACGACGGGCTTCTTACAGTTTCCGTTCACCAAATCTACTGACAAGGTTTGGTGGGCCTGAGGCTATAGTAGAAGACACTTGCCCAAAGTGCCACGCAGTGGGACTGAACTCGGAATCCTGTAGTTCGTAAGCAAGCTATTTACCACACAGCCACTCGTACGCCCATATTTGAACAACTAATAAAAAACTTCATTATTCTCTTTGTTGCGCACAAAATAGAAAACGAAATTAATCTAGGTCAACCGTTAAAGAAAAAAGCAAGTTTGTTCTGCATGTTGTATATCTACAAACTGTTGCTTGTCAGCCCAATTCTTTTCTTCCATCCAGTAGAGATCCTTTCATTGGGTCGAGTAACAACACAGACACACACACGCATCATATATATTTCTAATTGCTAATAAACCACCCTTTTTATGGATGTCGTAATTACTCTCAAATTTTTCTGACACACACTCAAAGCACAAATACATGTAACTAGCTAATTATCTTATTTTAAAAATCTGAAAGTACTTTTAAACTAGCAATATAAACTATTGCATTGTTTCTTTAGATTTTTCGTATTGGCAGACTTCTGCGGTGATTTCAAGATAAGGCGAGGCAACACGATCAAAGAACTCTTTAATCGCTAAGTCGTACGTTTTTTAATAAATTATTAAATTTGTCAAGTTTAAATCTGTTTCACCTTTAAACGGAATCTGGGTAAATCTCTTCAATGAATACCAGATTAGCCACCTATACCTGGATACAACTCACCCAACAAGAACACCCTACTTGAATGGACCATAAAACTACAAAACGTAACTTAAAAAGGATTTACAAAATCCTATAAGGTGTTGTTATTAAGTTAGACAAGGCCTGGAGCAATCTTTGGTCGAAACGAATCGAAATTTATTATGATCTGGCATAAAATACATATAATGCTATGCAGATATGATATATATAGCATTACGACATCCTCACTCCAAAAGGGGAGCTGTTGCAAAAGTAAGATAATATATATATATATATATATACACACTTATTTATTTATTTATATATATATATACATGTTTGTATGTAAACACATACATACATCAGAAAGTGCTGGTAGGTAATGATACTCATGCTATAATTACACACTTCCTTGTCATTTACGTAATTTATATATATATATATATATATAATTACTTAAAAAAGGAAAATACACAGAGTTTACATAGTTTTAATATATCGACCGGTTTCGCTTTTGCTACTCATGATATTAAGGTTTACTTGTTTGAATATGTATTTTCTTAAAAAGAAATTTTTGTCCATGTTGTGTGTGATGATATTTAGGAGTGAATTACTTCACAAGTAGAAAAATAAGGGGAGGTAGTAGGTTATCCTTATTATTGTTATTTTTGTGGGCAACATAGATAACTGTTCATCTTTCGGTAAGACGCGGGGTGTATATATATATATACACGCACAAAAAAAATATTGTTTCGAAAACCTTGTTTATTGAGGGAATTTATGTACAGTGATGTAATCGTGAGTTCAAATATGTAAAAAGATAAAAGTTGGTTATGCGTGCATAGTAAGACGTGTTCTGTATTTTCAATTTAAACACGAAAACGAATGAATAGCGAAATTGAAACCGGTCGATATATTAAAAATTATATTAAAACTATATAATGTGTGTGTATTTTCCTTTCTTCGGGATAATCGAAATTCCTCCTTTTCTGTTTCTACTATATATATACATGTATATACATATATATATATGCATGTATATACATATATATACATATTCTTGTATTCATTTACTTGCTTCTGTCATTTGCCTGCGGCCATGCTAGAGGACCACCTTTAGTCAAAGAAATCTACCCTAGGACTTATTTTTTGTAAACCTAGTATTTACTCTATCGATCTTTTTTGCCGAACTGTTAATTTTCAATATCTGTTGCCGAGCAATGGTGGAGTAACAGACAGTCACACAGGCAAACGCACGTGAGCTGCAAGATGCAGGAAGAAAGTGTAAGAGAAAGTTGTGGCGAAAGAATCAGCAGAAGTTCGCGATTACCTTCTGCCGAGGCAGCGTGGAGCTTAGGTGTTTTGCTCATAAACAAACACATCGCCCGGTCCTAGATTCGAACCAGCGAACCCAAGACTGCGATTCCGCTGCTCTAACCACTAGGGCATATGCCTCCATTTTCTTATACCATCTGTCATATTTTCTGCCTGTTGTCCAAAATGTCCAACTCATGTTCGAATCTTGTCAAAGAATTTTTGAAAATATGGTTCAGTTATATGGTGTGCTCGTGTTAATTATTTTATTTTGAAAAACTGCTGATATCAGTCTAAATCCTCAGTGGCCTTATTGTGTCTCATTTGAAATATCGCACAATTCAGCAAGCGTAACGCTATTGCTCAATAATAAGAGAGCTCTCTCATGATTTTCTTTTCGGAATAATAAATCACTGGCGGTGAGGTGATCGAATCTTTAGCAAGCAAGATAAAAGCTTGGCTTCTTTTCTACCGGCTCTCTACATTCTGAGATCAAATAAAGCTGAGGTTCATTGTGCTTCCATCTCCATGGAAAATTAAATAAAGCACCACACAACTACTTATTCCATGTATTCCTCTACCCTTCAAAATTTCTGGTATTGAGCGCTGTAAATTTGCGTCCCATGAACATCCAACAGATCAGGGAAAAATTGAAATCTCGGTCACTTGTATGCCGAGTAAGCCAGACAACTGACCTTATAAATACTAGAACTCACAAATAAATAAATAAATAAATAAATAAATAAATAAATACATAAATAAATAAATAAATAAATCACATGCGTATTGGAGTTTTGCTTGCATATTTCGAATTGCATAAATCGGAATCTTGAAAGAGAAGAGTAACAGCGATTATGAAGAGCGTCTGTCCGATGTGAATTTCCAACTATATAACAGTTCCCTGTTGAACTTATCACTTTAATTGATCCTATATTTTCCTATGAGATAATAAAGTATTCATAAAAACTGATGTTGATGTTGTAATTGTTTCTTTTATCACTGAGGCATTGGCATTTTTATTAGAGGTGTTAACCATCATGTTAGTCACTCATCGTTTTGTGGTAATTTATACGGTTAAACTTTGATAATTCTATACGAAGCAGTCTTACGATATTTGTATGCTTATAATTTAAATATCATACGTTGTCCATAAACCAAAAAAAAAACAAAACAAAAAAAAACGAATGCAAAAACGCAGTAATGTATAACCCCGTGGTGACAGTTCATACCATCATATAAAACATCCTTGTGTTTTCATTTCTAGAGTCTCCCGGCATGGAAGGTGTGAGAACGAAAATGATGAGTGAGAGAGAGAGACAGAGAGAGAGAGAGAGAGAGAGAGAGAGAACGAAAGGAAGAAAGAAGAATATTGCACGTGATTAAATGCTATAAGTTTAGGGAAAGCGGGAAATAGTGGACACTTGATATAGGCATTGACAATTTTTTTTGCCTACAATATTAATCATTATAAATATATATATATGTATATATCGATGCGTACATACATATATACATATATATTCAGACACATATGAAAATATACATGTATACGCATATTTCTTTATTTCTTTTATGTTTCACCACAAAGGAGGTGGTCATGCTCATATATATATATATCAATAAAGAAATATATGTGTGTGTGAGTGTGCGTGTGTGAGTGTGCGTGTGTGAGTGTTTCAATATGTGTATATATGTGTGTATGTGTGTATGAAATACTTTGAAATACTTTGAAAGGTTTCGGCCATTATTGGCCCAGGCCATGTCTAACTTAATAGCACCACCTGGTGAAGTCTTTAAAGTCAGAAGTTGGGCACTATGGCCCACTCAAGTAGAGAGTTATTGTTTACAGAGACATATCCGGGTGTAGGGGGTTTATCCGGGATTTCTTGAAGGAATCTGTCCAAAGACTTCTTGAACCCAATAGGGTCAGTTTCTGTTTTAATGTGTTTTGGTGTAATGTTAAAGAGAGCGGGGCCAATTGAGGTGAAATAATTGTGCCGTATTGTTGTTATGAGATGAGAGTGCGATTTTTGTTTTGGGCGGATGGCACGGGGCCCAAGCCTTGGATGTACCTTAAAGGTGATGCCAACATCATTTGGGCAATGCTGATGGAATATTTTCCACATCATGCAGATGATGTAGCGCTCACGACGACGTTGGAGAGAATAGAGTTTTACCTTTTCTAGCCGACCCCAATAGTCGAGGCCTGTCATGCCATCTATCTTTTTTGTGATTGCCCTTTGAGGTGCTTCAACTTTTATGATACCTTGTATTGTGTGGGGAGACCACAGTGGACAACAGTATTCAAGGTGGGGTCGGGCAAAAGTGGAGAAGAGAAGGATAATGGTGTGGATATCTCTCGACTGGAAAGTTCTGAGAATCCAGGAACACATTCTGCGGGCCATGTCAACTTTGGTGTTTATATGAGTGGCCCAGCTTACGTTGTTGTCCACAATTACTCCCAGTCTCTGATGTTGTTGGACGCCGCGAGAGTTTCACCTGAAGGAAGGGAGTATGGGAGTTTCAGGGCATCCTCTTTTCCAAAGTGGATTAGCTCAAATTTATCCTCGTTCAGCAGCATATTGTTTTTTTCTGCCCATTGGATAACAGCCAGTAGATCTGACTGAAGGCATGTCCGGTCACTCGCCTCATTTATGACCTTCTGTAGCTTGGAGTCATCTGCAAAGATTTTTATGTTGCTGTGCTTGATGATGTCATTAATGTCATTAATGTAAATGATGAAAAGAAGTGGGCCCAGCACAGTGCCTTGCGGAACGCCACTACTGACTTTGGCTGGGCTTGATTTTACCCCTTCAACTACAACATGTTGAGATCTATCTGTCAGGAAACACTTAATCCATTTCAGTAACTTTCCAGAGACACCAATGTTGGATAGTTTTTTCAATAGGATCTTGTGATCGACCCTGTCGAAGGCCTTACTGAAATCAAGGTAGATGACATCGGTGTTGGAGCCCTCTCCCAAAGCTCTCAAAATGTCCTCAAAGTGATGCAGGAGCTGCGTTAGGCAGTCCCTTCCATTACGGAACCCATGTTGGTTGGAGATCAGCCGTCTGTTGCTTTCCAGAAATTGGGTTATTCGAGATCTCACCACCCTCTCAAATACCTTGATGATATGAGAGGTGAGTGAGATCGGACGGTAGTTCACTGCAAGGGACTTGCTTCCCTTTTTGAAAACTGGGACAACAGACTGGGACAGAAGGTTTTTTGGAATATAGCCAGCATCCAGTGAGTTTCTCCACAGATTAGCAAGGGGAGATGCAAGTTGGTGTCGACACACCTTCAGGACACAAGCAGGGAACCTATCGGGGCCTACTGCTGAATTGTGTTTTATCTCGTTTATCGCCGCTAAGACATTAGGGGCACTAAACGTTATGTCCGATATAGTGTGTTGGGGGTTGACATCACTGATACAGCCCAGATCGGCCATATCAGGATTGCTGAAAACAGAGCAGTATTGTTTCTGCAGTATCTCGGCCATGGATTTGGCATTATCTTGGAGAGTGCCAGTTTCGTCAATTAGAGGGCCTACAGTGGAGACAGTGACCCTGCGTTTCCTCGCAAATGAAAAGAACACTTTGGGGTTGAGTTTGATTTTTTCAATGGCCCACTTCTCCTCAGCTGATCTTTGGTTATTGATGAGGGTCTTCATGCATTATTGGAGGTTATATTTTTTGGATTCAAGCAGTGCGATAGCCGTCGAATGTGTGTTGCTGTTGGCAGTACTTTAGTTTGTTAATTTTTTTGTTTGTTCTTTTTATTTTTCTGATAATGGTTTTTCTGTTTTGGGGGATTCTGCACTTTTTGTTCACAGGTCTTGGTGGGGAGTGTTTTGCACATATGTCTGTGACGGTGTCTACAAAGATCTGCCAAGATGTTTTATGGTTGGTGGAGATGTGTGTATGTGTAAAGGACCAGTCAACATTTGATAGCTCGTTCCTGATTGCATCCCAGTTGGCTTTATGGAGATCCATGTTGTCAAATGGGTGGGCTGGAGGAAGGTCACTAGGATTAGCTTTCGGCTGGTGGAATTTCATGTTACAGAGAACCATGTCATGGTCTGAAAGAAGGGTTTTTTCCACTGTAACGTTATGTATAGTGTTAGTGTGGTTACTAAACACTAGGTCCAAAATGTTCTGATGTCTTGTTGGTGCAAGGACAAGTTGGGACAAGAAAAACTCATTCGTAAAGTCGAAAAGTGCCTCTGCTGCTTCTTTGTCAGCGGTTGAGGCGGGAGTGCTTGGTTTCAAAGAGTTTGTAGTCCAGTCAACACAGGGTAGATTGAAGTCTCCCATCATGAGTATGTTGCTAGAATGGCACTGTTGAATAAAGCACTTAATGCTGTTGAGGCATTCTTTAAAGCACAGTATGGGTGTTTGGGGCGGCCTATAGAGCCCAATTACTGTCAGGTCATTGGCTTTGTTGTGCACGGTGACTGATTCACAGTAGCCATTGGAGAATATACTATTTCCATCTGCCGTAAATGAATCATGCAGGAAAATGGCAGTTCCGCCCTTCCTCCTGCCGATACGATCCGCGCGGATGGTTGTGAAATTCTTCACTCTCACTTCGGCTTCCAAGTGGGAGTTGTCAAGGTGGGTCTCAGTGAGAATGAAGAAAGGGATGTGGTGTGAATGGTTACCAACCCAGTCTTCAATGAATTGGACCTTCCATTTTTGTGCATTGATGGAAGGGCTGACACCTTGTGCATTGAGTAGGAATGTGGAGGTTAGTGTAGTGGCTGGTTTTGACTGTTGCAGGGAGCTTGGATTTTTTGTGTGTGTTAGTGGCAGCAATGTGGGGAATTGGTGCACTGGGGTAATAGCATAGGATGGTGTTGAGTGATGGCTAGAATGTTTTTGTGTATCTCTTTTGCCATGTTCAACATGGCTAAAAAAGAATTTTCCTGCTTAGGGAGCAGTTTTTGGCTGGAGGTGTGGTTGCACTGTTGGATAGGGTTGTAGTTTCCACTTTTGTTGTTGTTGTTTTTGTGTCTTCCTGAAAAGACTGGACCAGCATTACTGCAGCATGGTGTGTTTCTATTTTTATTGTTATTCAGGTTTGTGTGTTGGCTTGAGGCCCCGTTTCTGTTTGTGCGTCGGGTCCCTGGAAGATGAGTGAAGGGACAGTCACTCAGTAGACATGTTCTCTCACGTTGGGAATACTGGCAGATTTTGGGACTCCGAGTTGTGTGTGTTTTGAATTTCGATTTACTATTTGGTGGTGTTGATGTTATTGTGGGATGCGTGCTTTGGCCTTGGCCGGTAGTGCGTCTAGTGCCGGGTAGATGCGTGAAGATGCAGTCACTATTTGTGCAGAGTCTCTGGCGCAGTGAATAGCGGCATATTTGGGGATTTCTTGTTTGTGCCGTGGGGGGCGCATTCTGCTTCCTATGTTTCTTTAAGTTTTTGTTACTGCAGTAGTATTGAGGTGGTGATGTGGGGGAGAGGGCAGTGGTTTCTTATTTGGTTTTCTGTCGGTATTTTTGGTGATAGAAGACGATGGTGGCAGCGGTGGTGATGATGATGATGATAATTGTGGTGGTTGCTGTGAGAGCGGTGAAAAGATACTGGCATTTAGTGAATCGTCTAGTAAGCTAGAGTTGAGGAGTGGCTGTTGTTGTTCTTGTTGCTGTGGCTGTTGTTGTTGTTGTTGTGCCTGACCGATGTCAGGGTCAGCCATTGTGCTGGGAACCAGGAGTGGCTCATTCTGTTGTTGTTGTTGTTGTGGCTGCTGATTTTCTAGCTGTTGTTGTTCTTGAACTGTGAAAATATGTAGAAGCTTTTCATAATGGCCTCTTATCAGTTTGAAAGATACTTCGATATGTTTCAACTTGCTACGAATCTGTTTGACGGATCGTGTGTTGACCACTTGTGATGTTTTTTCGGCAATCTCATTCAAACACAAGACATTTAGATTTTCTGTTTGGGAAAGAGAGAGCCATGTGTTTATTAAAACATCAATTTCGTTATCAGACCAATTTCGTCTGTTGCAGGCCTGCAAGTTAGTCATGTTTGTTTTTCTTTTGTTTGTTTTCCTTTTGATTTTTGAAAATATATATATTCTTTCTTGGGAGTTAAAGAAGTGTATATATATATAAATGTTCTCTCTTAAGGGTGTGAGTTTTTGATTATTTGGTTGTTTGAGGATATTAAAAGAAAAACAGTTGTATATAACAATTTGTAGTTAAATGAAAACGTACTTACGGGTTTGTAGGGAAACACGTGGTTACAAATATATATATATATTTAAGGTCAGTTAGTTTTGAAGCTGTGTAGCTTGCTACTGACTTGGGAGAGAAACAAATAGACGTCCGTCCACTTCAACAGTTAATCCACATATATGTATGTATGTATGTATTACCTATGTATATTTATATGTATTTTACATCATTTTATAGTTTGAACATTTATCTATGTTTATGCATAATCGCCATTTCGGTCGATGCATATTTGTAGGTGCTGGGGCAGTTGAGGAAGCGGACAGCCTCATCTTTCGCTCCATCGTCGTTGCTGAAGTGCGTTCCGGTCAAATGT
This sequence comes from Octopus sinensis, assembly GCF_006345805.1. Classification (NCBI taxonomy): domain Eukaryota; kingdom Metazoa; phylum Mollusca; class Cephalopoda; order Octopoda; family Octopodidae; genus Octopus; species Octopus sinensis. The sequence goes on from NC_043009.1 coordinate 5,239,307, forward strand.
TCTTTGAATTTAGGGAACATGTGGTTATCACTGGGTGCGAAGTCCGGATAATAAGGTGGGTTGCCGTTTATGGTCTTCCGTGAGTGTACGTGGAACCCATCTTGCGCACAATTTCCGATATTGCAACTTTTCACTCAAAACCTTATGAATGGTGCTTCGGGATATCTCAGGAACCAAAATGCAGAGATCATCGAGAGTGGTCCGTTGATATTTACCCAGGATTTGCTCAACCTCCGCGACTGTCTCCTCGGAAATTAATGGTCGCTCGCTTCTTTCTTAGTCATGAATTTCCGTACGACCAGCTGCAAACTCCCTACACCATTTGCGGATGTTTTTGACATACATGGACGACGCTCACTACACGTCCGTTAATTGGCGATGAATTTCAATCGGTGTAATGCTTTTTGCGTTAAAAAATCGAAAAAGTACACGAACTTCACACTTGGCGGTAGGGTTAATCGGGAGCTCCATCAGATACAACTGTGAAGCCAAGTCTGAAAAAGGCAGGCGCATGTACTGGCACAACAACTCCATCAGTGTTGCCAATAGCCACATGCACAGTCTCCCTGAGTTCCCAGTGCTTTGGAGACCTTACTTTAGGGATTACCCTCGTATATGTGAGTGCATGAATATATATGTATGAATAAATGTGACAATAATGCCAAATTGCCCTAACGAGCTATTTGCATCCGTATACCTCTAAAAATCGTCTTGTTGAATTTTCTGACATAAACATATATACACATATATCATATCCTGCGTTGTATGCTGTTATTCATTTTCAGATGTATTTATTGTGTTCTGAGTTTCCTTTCTGACCCTCTGTCTACTTGCAAAAGCTGGTTTGTACCCATACAGAGACCAAGCAAATATCAAACTACTTACACTCACGCGCGTACATTTACAGACGTATGCTTGCACATATGTATGCGCACAGAGACACGCAGGCACATGTGTGTGTGTATTGTTCATGTATGAATGCATGCATGTGTGTGAGTGGGTAAAGAAACTACCGCGCTCTGAAATATTTCCAGTATATTATTTATGATTTAACAGTTCACCATGAAACTCATCCATCAAAGACATAAACCATTCGTATTAAAATATTAGCTTAATTAAATTTATAGAAACGTACGTATTAAAGGTTATAATCACCATACCTCTGACAAATATTTTTACTGATTTTCTGTATTCATATATTCTGAAAGCCAGACATATTTGCGAGCCTGTATTGATAATGAGATGCCTAGATTATAATGAGTTTTGTGATTAGAGTTTGGTGCTGTAGAATAAACATGTTCGTTAACATGGCAATGGTACGGTTTGGAAATTCCGAAGTCTCTACTAAAAGAGAATGTCTGCAATTTAATCATCATATGAAATCTCCTGTTAATGATTCTACTGCTTCTATTCCTACCTTTTAAATAGAAAGAACATATTAATGAACTTTTATCTATACATGAAGATTTTCATCGAAAACATGGCGGTAGTAGCGCTGGGAGATCTTACAAAATTACCTGTGTTGATGTTGATAGCATAAATGGACCTCCAAAAGGAGATTACAAAGCGTACGATGTTTCCATTAGAAACCGAGATAAGTCGCATGGCTTCCTTTTGTCCGATAGATATTTGTAGAAAGGGATTACTGGTAGGATTATCAATAGCTTGCTTTCATTCTTTCTTTATCTTATTTCTTTTGCAATACACATTGTTATTTGTTCAGCGGTATTTGTTCTTTTTTCATATTTTGTTTATTTAATGCTATTTTCTACATCCTTAATTATATATTGCTGACGATGTTTCCATTTCATTTATAATTTTTCTACCATTGTATCTACGTCTATTTCTAAGTGTATATATGTGAGTGTGTGTTGTGTTGTGTGTGTGTGTGTGTATGTGTGTGTAGGTTTGCGTGTGTTTATATATGCGAAAATGGATTATTATTATCATTCGGAGAATTGATGTATATTAGCTTGTCTGTGGAGCCATATTGACGAATAATCATTATTTTTGCCCCTCCATTACTCAGCTTATGCAAATACATACACTATATATATATATATATATATATATATATATATATATATATATATGTATATGTATATATGTGTGTGTATTTGCGTGTGTATGTTTGTGTGATTGTATATATATGTACATATATACACATACATATATTCATACATATGTTTATATATATATGTATATATATATATATATATATATATATATATATATATATACGTGTGTATGGGAAGTATTTACTTTAAACAGCCCACTCTAATTGTTATATTAGATGCAGAATATCTCCGTGTCATGAACTATCAAACTTCTGCTGTCGTTTGGTTGGAGTGGAGGATAGACAAATTAATATAGGCGCAATATTGCAGCCATATAATTATGCTGTAAATACATATATATTTATTTATCTAAGTATGCATGGTTGTATGAATGCATGTCCGCTTATATCTGTCACACCACTCTCTAGCTATCTGTTTTCCTATCTATATCTATTTATACATAGAGAGAGAGAGAATGTGTGTGCGAGCCCATGTATGTAATTTAAAAACTTGCCAAAGCTATCAACAAAAACACTTCATAATGATTTGATTGGGGAACGTTTCTCGTCACAGCATCTAAATAAATAATATAATACCCTACAATCTCAATATGGAATTCGATTGAAGCTATTTCAAATGAGATATATGTGTCTGCATATGTTAATGCGTGATTGTGTGTATGGGTGTGTGAGAGAGTGTATGTGTGTTAGTGTTAATGTGTGTATGTATGTGGAGTTAGTGTATGTGTGCGTTTGAAAATGTTAGGGAAAATGTTCGAATTGCTGTTGTGCGATAAAATGAAAAGCATCTAGTATACTTCCACAAACTCTCAAGCGGTTGCCGTCCCGATTTCGAGTTCTTACCAAGAAATGCTCATTCGAAAATATGATCAGTAGCATGGATGTGCAAAGGCTATAATACCTTTGACGAGAATCTTGGATACAAGAGCATAACTTTGTACTGTAAGTGAAAATTAAAAGACTATATGTACGGGAAATAAATAGAATCCTTCGATGTAGACGAAAACCTGTTAATTCATGACGAAGTTGAACATCTTTACATTTCATCCCCTTAATATATAACTGCATGTGGATTGTTGGGGATTTTTACCCCAGTCTTCCTTTTCTCTTGGACATTCCTCTGTCTCTTGTTTTTGAAGAAGAGCATTGCTTCCTTTCCTTTCCTTCTTTTCGTTCCCTGAGAGTCTTTTAATACATTGCATGTTGGAGACTGACTGGGTGAACAATGCCTGTCATCGCCACAGATGGAGGAAGCAGGTTAAGGAGGGGATTGACACTTTTGAGAGAGCACGTATCCAGCATGAAGAACTTAGGCGGGCTGCGCGAAAGCGCACGGCTCGTATAGTGAATGGGGAAAGCTTGGTCTGCAATGTTTGCAGTCGTGTATGCTTGTCAAGAGCAGGGCTCATTAGCCACCAACGTAGCCGCAAATGCAAAATATAAGTTAGTCCTAGAGCGCACAATGTTCCTGAAGGTCGGCAATGGTCTTCCTTGGTCACGAGTGGACGGCCATCATCATATATATATATATATGCAAGTGTGTGTGTGATAATATATAATGATATCATTATTAATAAAAATAATAATATAAGTGGCTAGCAAGCATAGAGTAACCAAATGGGTAAAGTTATTAATTTATTTTCAAAGTACAAGATAGTACACATGTCCTCAAATGCACCAGTGTTTATATAAGTGATTTACTGTGGTTCTTGGGGCGTTTGGTTCCCATTTCTAGCAATACTGTATACTATGTTGTACAGCAAGTTTCATCAGCAGTGCAAGAACATCGAGAATCTTTCGTAATGTTAACATACCGGTGTTCATATAACGCAGATCTTCCAACCAAACATGAAAGAAACATGTCCTCTTGCACACACATTCACACACACACACATTCACGCACACACACGTACACACACACACACACACACATACACACACACACTCTCTCTCTCTCTCTCTCTATGTATCTCTCTCTCTTTCCCCATCTCTCTGTCACACATACATACATACATACAAATACCACGAAGAAAAAGTAGTCACTTCTTGACACTCAGAAAATAAGAATAAAAAAAATGCAGATATGCTTAAATATGTGCAACGATAAGAAATGAAAGAATGCCAAATGTCATCCTCCTACAAAATTCAACACACGCCAACATTATATGTTATTCGTGTACTAAAGGAAGAAATATGACTGCCTAAAAGAAATAAGTTTAAGTTTGACTAGGCCACTAACACCTCGGCCATTTCGGGTTCTGGTGAACACCAAGCAGTTTTACTAAACGAAGCATCGTCTATTTGCAACAATACTTATGCTGACTGCCCAATGCATTTCAACATACAGTCTATGTACTATTATTATACTTAATATCACTGAACTAGTGATTGCATTACAAGCAACAACAATTTTTACGGATAATTGTATGTATGTGTTTGAATGTGAGTGTGTATATATATATACATACATACATATATGTATACATATATGTCTGTATGCATGTATGCATATATGTATGTATATATATACAAGCGTATATACATTAAATATTGACAAATATAAGTTTGTACAAAAGTGTGCGTGTACACATATATTTATGTGTTCGTATGATGGTTTGTGTAACTTGATAGATAGATACATATACATTTATATAATTATATATCTACGTTATATTTATTCAGCTAAATTCTCTGGACAATTTTAAAACCTCCTTTGATGAAGCTGACGTTAAGCTGGAATTATATCGCAAAACTCTTTTAACCTAAATGTGTTAACCCATGCATATGGCATCGATATGTTGTAGACAGTATGGCGTCATACATCGAAGTAATATAAGCTGTTATCTCTTTTCTACGACAGAAAAATACATAATTACACACACATATATACATATATTCGCTGAGGTTTCTGTTTCTCACCGCAGATTTTTCTCTCTGTAGCTTACTATGATATGCGTTCTCACACATTCTCTCTGTTGCCATATCTCATTTTCCTATATCCATCTCTTCAGACTCTCTCTCACACTCGCTCTCTCTATATCTATCTATCTATCTATCTATCTATCTATCTATCTATCTATCTATCTATCTATCTATCTATCTATCTATCTATCTATCTATCTATCTATCTATCTATCTTTGTGTATATCTACCTCTATCGATTCACATTCACATATTAATACATACATATATGTGTGCGTGTTCGGGTGTACATACATAGGCACACACCCACAGACACATATATATATATATATACACAGAGATATATACATTTATGCGTGTATATATATGTGTATTTATATATAAATATGTATGTATACATGTATATATATATATGCATATATACATATATTTATATATATATACATACATATGTATATATATGTATATATATATATATATATATATATATATATATATATATATATATATATATATATATATATATATAGGTATGTATGTATATGTATGTATCACCCTCTCGTGTGTTCGTGTTACTTCGAAATTTTATTTACTTCGCATTTTATATTCTCTCTCCTTCCCCAGCTTCTCCCTGGAATATTCAACTCCTGACCATGTCTATTTAAGGTCGGTCATGAATCTTATTCTCGTGGACTAACCTATTATGAGGTGTTGTTATGTGAACTATAAAAACAGTGAAATATTGTAAAATATAAATGGACATTTTTTTCAACGTTTTGTTTGATTATATTGTTGATATTTTTCGAATTGTAACACGTTGTTATTTCTCAGTTGTGTTGAGGATAAAACAGCTTAACGTAGATTCGCATATGACATGCATTGTCTCCATCAAGATTATAAAATAATATCAAGGTCTTTACTTAGGTTGTCAGTTTTATAATATGAAACAAAATGCAAACGATTATAAAGAATATGATATATACATTGTAGGGAGGTTCGGCAATTCAGAATAAAAATTGGGTCCAAAATATTATCATAACCCTGAGGATAAAACTGCATGTTTCCCCCTTTTTTTGTCTCTTAAAGTTTGACATTATTAATATTATAGACGTTATCGAATTTCATTTTCAATTATATCACTTATCATTTAAACATCGTAAGTGTTTTCATCAACTTATCTTTCAAAATGATAATTAAATAATGAAATACAATATGTATTTCCGTATATGTATATATATATATATTTATGCTTAAATCCTTTAAAATGCTTCAGTCCGAAAGCTGCAGTCATGCTGGGGCACCACCTTTGATTGATATGTGGCACTTGGTCAACAAGGGTGTTCGACGCCGCTGCCCGCATCTGTGTTTCCTGCTGAGAGGTAAGTACATCTGGAACCCCTGACATGTAGAGATCGAGTTTAGTTTTAAAGAAACAAACATCTACACCATGCAGGTCTCTCAGGCATTTAGGAAGAATATTGAAAAGCTGGCGTCTCCTGAAACCCAAGCTGTTTCAGTATCTTGTCCTGTATTTTGATGGTAATGTTGAAATCTTTGGCACCATACACGACGCCCCGTTCTGCTGTTGGGGTAATTTCCAATGCCAACATTTAGAACAAGGCCCTCCAGGATTTTCCAGATGTATATCACTTCATTTCTCTGCCGCCTTCGCTCCAGGGAGAAGAATTTTAATACTTTCAGTCTTTCCCAGTAGCTGATATGTTGCATTGAGACGATCTTCTTAGTGTAGCTTCGTTGGATTGCTTCGAGTTCTGCTGTTAACTTTATATTGTGTGGTGACCATAGTTGAGAGCAGTAGTCCAAGCGGCTGAGGACGAATGTCTTCCAAAGGACCATCAGTACCTCCTTCTCTCTAGTTCTGAAAGTTCAGCGGATCCATCCAGCTATCCGTCTGTGTTTTTCTTTATCAAATTGGCAATATCCACTTGGAAAGAGGCATCATTGTTCATGTCAGTGCCCAGGCCACGCACTGATTTTGACTCAGCATTTGCAATTCATCCCGGGCCAGTGTATCCAGTCTGCATGTCAATATTAGTACTTGCATAACTAGCCCTTAAGTCCTTTAACTAAACCATTGGCTACAATGGCCAATGGAACAATCATTCCAACTTAGAGAAAATAAAATAAAACGCTCAGAATAAATAGGACAATATCCACCATCCACATATACAATTTTATTTTTAGCTGTACTTCTCATAGTAATGCTCATTACAGTGAAACAATGACTTTGTGATTCAGTTCATCATATGATCAAAGTGGGAGAATCGTTTGAAGTAGAACTATTTCGACGTTATAAAATATGCATTTTCTCTCACGTAATGTTTTTAATCAAGACGTTCGAAGACAGCTGTTGGTGTTTAAATTAAATCATCTTCGATATCACACAACAACTATTTCTCACATTACAATATGATTCCGCAGAGACACTTGCAGCAGAATATAATGCTTAGCGGCATTTCGTCTGTTTCTACATTCTGTGTTCAAATTCCATTGGGGTTGATTTTTTCACCTCATCCTTTCCGGGTTGATAAAATAAGGACAATTTTAAAACTAGGGTCGATGTAATCGTCTTTTCCCGTTTCCTGAAATTAGTGGCCACGTGGCAAAATTTGAAACATCCATTATACCCAAAATTTACATTATTTATATTTGACGGGTATTTGTCCTCGTCTTATTTGTTGTTAACAGAACGTTTCGGCTGATATACCCTCTGTCAAATATAAATAATGAAAATAATGTACATAATTCCTCATCTCTTAAATATAGAACTCCATTATACCATTGAGTAAATCATCAATTCCTGACTACTTTTTAGAGCAATAGCTGCTACCGGAGAAGTGCGCTTTGTTTTGGAAATTTAATGTTAAACTGATGCTCATAATGATTGGTAGCGGTCTCAATGTAGCAGACCTTGAAATCTGATGATGTGGGTTCTCATGTCACATACTTGACTGCATCTTTTTGCTTTCTCTTAGGATAAAAATTAAATTCCATGTAGCTGTTTATGAATGGAAACACCAACGAAAAATTTGGTGTTTACACAATAAATAATATGTGTCAGCGTATATCTATGTTGACGATTGAGTAGGCCAACATCACTATCAATTGCAAGACACTTGCTTTAGACGTGCCTATTATATTTGACAATGTTTCGGGGTCAGTTTCATTAAGTAAAGTATACATATTGTCCAAAATCTTGACACGCACCGCTAAAGTATTAAGTATTCTTTTGAGGATTTCAGTCAGGTATCAAGGCAATTTCATTAGAAATTCTTTACTGGAAATCATGTGGCGGCGCGTGGCTTAGTTATTAGGGTTTCGGCATCAGGATCATAAGAGTGTGGCTTCGATTCCTGGACCGGGCGACGCGTTGTGTTCTTGAGCAAAACACTTCATTTCACGTTGCTCCAGTCCACTCAACTGGCAAAAATGAGTAACGCTGCGATAGATTGGCGTCCTGTCCAGCTGGGGAACACATACGCCATTGAAACTGGGAAAACGGGCCGATGAGCCTGGCTAGGCTTTAAAAGGGCGCACAAAAATAAAATTACTGGAAATAATATATAATCAGGTTTTCTTTGATTTTGACTTGTATATCTAATAAAATAATTGCATGTAAGATTGCTATTTCTTTTGGTGAAATTTCATTCACTATTATTGAGATAATTAATATTACAAATATTCGTTTAAATTTTATTAATGAACCGTTTCTACTGATGACATACCCTGCTCGCGATCTTTCCCGCATAGATGATCATCGATGAAGTTTATATGCGTTATTAAAAGTGTTGAATTGTCTCCCTTACTCGGCTGAAAAGCGTAAATTCCATAAAGTCAGGAAGAGTACAGTATTTTTAATGTAAAATGCTTGAAATTCAATTCAGTTCAATTCAATTCAATTTTTATTGGCTCAAAAAGCAAAAGCAAGGCCATGTAGGGGGACAGGGAGTTATGTACAGGGAGGGTGCTCATACAAAGAGTTCAGGCCATGTCTGGTCAAGAGAGACTTTGAACCGAGCGGTCGTCGGCATATTCACTATCTCGTCCGGCAGTTTATTCCACGGATCCGCAACCCGGACGGACAATGCCCCTCTCCTTCGATTGAGATGAAATCGTCTTTGATAGAGCTTTTCGGAGTGACCCCGCAGCCCACGCTCTGAGCAGGAGTGAAGAACAGCTCTTTCGAGAGGTTACGCTTTTCGCTTACTATGTTGTGAGCAAACGTTGTGAGCAAACGTCGTTTTTCGAGAGAATAAAGGTCGAGCGTCTTCAAACTTTCTTCATAAGACAAATACTTGAGTCCAAGACCCATGCGAGTAGCCAGCTTCCGGAATCTTTTGAGATGATGTATGTCTTCGAGGAGATAAGGAGAGGGGCTTGAATCCCACACTCCAATATGGGTCTCACCAGTGTGACATAGAGCGGTAGGAATATGGTTGCTGTGAGCATTCCGAATGACCGTCGAATCAAAAAAAGAACTCCGCGATCTTTGTTGGCAGCATGGACGCATTGGGCCGAAGGCAAAATGGCAGATACCACCAAGATACCCAGGTCCTTTACTTGGTCGGTCTTCTCCAGCAGCAGACGACCCGGCTCGAAATAGAGTTGAGTTGCAGGAGAGGAGCCAACAGGCAGATGACAGCACTTTGACTCGTTCATACATTAAATAGACGGATAACGGATACCGTCAGGAAACCCGTTTAATAGAACTGTAGTTTAAAGGTTGGTTCTTGTCGCTCTGTGTCATTCAAATTCAGATTGATGTATAGAGATATCAGTCATTTACCTGTTAATTCGGCCCACAATATTTTCAGTTCATCGAACACCTAGCGATCAGCATTGAAACCAAAGGTGGATCCTTGATATAATATCTTCTGCTATGGTGCGAAGTAAATATCTATGTAACTTGCTATTCACTTCCTGTTCTCTAGATAATCCTTTGTTTACCAATCTTACCTTTATTTCCTATGTTTCTACTGACTGACTGGAGGAAAACCAAGATAAACAATATATATATATATATGCAGTAAAGATGTACGGTTCAACTCTTTAAATAGACAATACAAAAGGAATCGAAAATTAAATGTTTACTCTCGGAATTGATCCTAATATTTCTCTGAAAATAAACTCCCGCTAAGGAAACAGTAGCAATGTATTAAACCTTTTGTCATTACTCTGTTGCTTCTCGCGTAGAATTGTTATGTATCTTTGTGTATTCCACATTTTGTAAATGGAATGATATTTGAGATGATGTGGAATAAAATATGGTTTCATAAAAATGTGAAACAATTAGAAATCAATATTTAGCTGTAAGATATAAAGCAACACTATCTACTGCCGAAGGCCGAATTTATCAATGTGCAAATTCAATAAAATGCAATCCGTAATTATAATTCTAACACCCCTTAATAAATGGAGTGAATTTAAAAGTGAAAAGAAAAGTAGGCTTGACACATGTATGCATGTACGTGTGTGTATGTATGCGCGCGTGTGTGTGTGTGTGTGTGCGTGAATGTGTGTATACGTGTGTATGAGAGTATGTGTATGTATACATAAATACACACATTCACACACACACACACACACACACACACACACACACACACATATATATATATATTTATATATATATATATGTATATATATGTATATATATATACATATATATGTGTATATATGCACGTATAGTTATATGCATAAAGAGATGGTTAGAGAGAGAGAGGGACAGAGAGAAAGAGAGAGAGTGAGGAAGAGAGAGAATAGGAAAAACTCTTATACAAGGATGCGAATGGATGTGTATAGATTAATGCATATGTAAATATATTTACATTTGTATGCGCATATACATTTCGCCGCCATTTGCGTGTATGAATATGTCAGTTCGTTCAACTGTATGCATCTTCGTGCGCTTCCTGTTTAATTCGACGTTCAATATTATATGTGGCACCTAAATAGAAACTCATGAGAGAATTTGGTGATTTTGTGAGTGATATGCTTGAGATCGAATCACCTCATACGTGAAAATAAATGAAGGAATGAATGAGTGAATGAATTTATTTTTAACATAAATGCGCTGTAGGTTCTTATCAGAATTCTTGGAACTTTTATATACTTTTCTTTGCGTTTTGTTAGTAGCTTATTTTAGCAGCTAATTCGGTAGCTCACTTGTTCATTTTTCTACATTTCGATCGATAATGCAACTAACAACTCTTTCTTGATTTGTTGACGTTTATCGTAATAACTTTGACAAGTGTAGTGAGATCTTTCTGTTTAAGAACGACTTGCTTGCACGCACAGTTTTAATATAATCAAAATCCTAAGCACTGCAGCAAACAAGACTCACATTATCTGATGTGAAACAAATCTGTCTGAATGGATCAGTTTCATATTTCAACACATGCTTTGTATAGTTTCTGCAGTGTATTTCGAAAATACCATTCTGTTTTGATGTTATATTATGTAATAAAGATGAAATGAATTAAAACTGAATACAGATCAATACTGTGTCTAAATATTTATTTTATTTTCAAATGGGGGCTATTTGCTGACAGCATGAAAAACATTTGTATTTCAAGGAAAGATGGAATTATTGGCAAGAATATTTCCAACAGTATTAGCAGAATAGTTCATGTGGAATGGTTCCAATCAGAGATTGCAGTAGCATTGTAGTCTTATGATGCAAGCAGATTTCCTCTCGATGGACAGCAGTCACGATAGTTTTCACCACAAGCAGAGATGAATGAATGAAAGTAATTTTAAATGGTCGCATGTGCTGTAAGAAATACCAGTCATCACATTCAAATCAGAGCCGTCACTCTGAAAACAGGACAGATTCAGTACTGTAGTTCTAGTTTAACTATACTGTAATATACTGTGAAAGGCGGTGAGCTGGCAGAAACGTTAGCACGCCGGACGAAATACGTAGCCGTATTTCGTCTGCCGTTACGTTCTGAGTTCAAATTCCACCGAGGTCGACTTTGACTTTCATTCTTTCGGGGTCGATTAAATAAGTACCAGTTACGCACTGGAGTCGATATAATCGACTTAATCCGTTTATCTGTCCTTGTTTGTCCCCTCTGTGTTTAGCCCCTTGTGGATAGTAAAGAAATATATACTTTGATAAAACACATGCTGGTCACGTGTTATGCATTGTATAATGTGTTAACTTCAATTAAACAACCATAATACTTTAATTATATAAATGTATGTAACGTTGCCGAAAATGTTCATCCAATCTTTGGTGTGCTGCTAAAGCAAAACTGCCAAAGGAAAATTCCTGGGATCTTTTCGGTTTGAACAGCAGTTTTTACTAGCGGTGTCATATGAAATTATCACCCATAATTATGACCCTAGTATCGATCTATTGCATTTCAATATATTTTAGGGTTTGGGTTAGGGGTGGCAGGAAGGGTATCTTTTTTTCTTCACAAATGTAAATAAACCCAATCTGTTTCTTAAACGAGGGACGTATTCATAGGGCACAGAATGTTTTCACCTCAAATAGACGTCATTGATTGGTTGAAATAGCAGAAATTGCAGAAAAAGAACAACAAATATCTTGCGAATCATAGAATTTTCTCAATAAAGCCAAGACTAGATGATGTTTTATAAACACAGTCTACCAGCATACGAAATTTAATTTTTTTTAGTTACATAGAAATTATGTTGAAAACTGCCGTTCAAATAGAAAAGATCCAATTTCTGATTTGACAAACTACTCTTCCCTACAGGTAAAGCATATAAGGACTACGATAATATTGTAACCCTTATATACTTTGCTTGTATGTAAGACAATGAGGTTTAGTTTGAAGGCATTTGCAGCTACTTCTAGCAAGTGAAGTTACAAGCGGAGACAGGAATTTATCGTTTGTTAATCTCGAGATTTTATTCAAGTTGCATTGGTGAAAAGTGCAGGAAGTAAAAGAATATGTGTTGCTCCACAGAGAATAAAACACATGCTAAAATGTCAGTCTGCTTGGATTGTATAACTGTGAGAATATGTTTCCGTATAGATGTAATAGATATTTATTCTTTCCGTTTGAAAACTGCATTGAGTAAACTTACACACAAACACACAAACACATATTAAATAATAATAATAATAATAATAATAATAATAATAATAATAATAATAATAATAATAATAATAATGATAATAATAATGGTTTTAAAGTTTGGCAGAGGATCAACGGCTACGGGGTACGTTGTAAGTTGGGTACATCCACCCGAGTGTTCAACTGGCACTTAATTTATCGACCCGGAGGGTCAACCTGAATAGAATTTGATCTCAGGGCGTAAAACTGGACGAAATTCCTCAAATAATTTTGTCTGGCGTGCTAACCATTCCACCACTAATCCACCTTACTACTACTACTACTACTACTACTACTACTACTACTACTACTAATAATAATAATACTAATAATAATAATAATAATAATAATAATAATAATAATGATGATAATATTAGCCCTGAGGCTTAACTGATTTGAAGTGTTATCATTGTTTTGTCTTGGTATAAAAGATGGAAATATTCTGCTCAATACCACGGATTTGCTTGTCAGTTGTTTGACCTTAACCAGTTGACCATGTCCCTTAGTGGCTGACGATATGTGCATCTCTGATCACGAGCAGAAGTAGTAGGGGAGCATCATAGCCATGTGTTGAGAAGGATTTTTTTGGGTTTGAATAATTCACCTCTGGAAACATGGGTGGTTCTTTCAACATCATTAAACAATCCTTATTCAGGGACCTTTTGAGTGGGATGGGTTACTTGACCAGAAGAAAATTCTAACTGGGCCCCACCTGAAAGGTTATGCACAGTTAATTTTGATATGAGATCACCATGTCGTGCTCATATGATTGTGATACCTGTGCCTGGTATACCCTTATCGGGCGTGTAGTCATGATGGTTATATGGGATTTGTATATTTTACCCCTGTGTCACTTTGATGGCGTGCACTGCACTCTCACTCATAATAATAATAATAATAATGATAATAATAATAATAAACACTAGCCATTAACAAAGTAGCACCAACAATCATAAAATTCATAGAGCACTCTATGAATAAATGGCAAACAGTCCTACACCTCCAAACAAAAGAGGGACTCATGAAAACCAAAGACATGAAAACCATTAGAAGAGGAATATTCCAGGGAGACACGCTCTCTCCACTCCTTTTCTGCTTGGCACTGTCACCTCTATCTGATATGCTAAATAGAACTGGATGCGGATATAAATGTTACGGCAAAACGATCAGCCACCTTTTATATATGGATGACCTAAAACTATACGCTGCAAATGACAAAAGCTGGAAGCACTATTAAAGACAGTTCATGGATTTACCAAAGAAATAGATATGAAATTTGGATTAGAAAATTGCGCTAAAGTAACCATGAAAAGAGGAAAACTAGTTAAGAGTAACAACATCACACTAGATAAAACCAATGAAATAAAAGAATTAGACCAAATCCAAACTTACAAATACTTAGGAATCCATGAACTAGATAAGACACAACACACACAAATGAAAGAGAAAATAAAAAAAGAATATTATAGACGAGTTAGATCAATACTAAAAAGAGAGCTCAATGCTAAAAACAAGATAATAGGTTTCAACACATTAGCTGTCCCAGTTATAAGTTACAGCTACAATATCCTTAACTGGACAAGAAATGAACTGTCCAAAATAGATAGGAAACAAGAAAAATACTGACAGGATCTAGGATGCATCACCCAAAATCTGACATAGAAAGACTATATATACAACGTATAGAAGGTGGTAGAGGCCTTATACAGCTGGAAAACTACTATAAAATAACCACCATAGGACTGCAAAAATATCTACTTCAGAAGGAAGGAAAACTGATCCAGATAGCAGCAAAACACGAGCAAAACAAAAAACTGTTCTCAGTATTTAAGGAAGCTGACAAATACAAACAAGAAATCATACCACCTAATAAACACGAAGAAGAAGAAGAAGATGATGAAGAAACAACAAAAGCTATAAAACAAATGAAATCCAGACTAAAAATAGAACAGCAACGAACCATGATAAAACGATGGCAAGAAAAGCCCCTTCATGGTAAATACTGCACTAAACTAAACGCAAAAGAAATAGACAAAGAAAAATCCCAGCAATGGTTGAGAAGCTCAGGACTCAAAGCAGTAACAGAGGGATTTTTAATTGCAGCACAAGACCAAAGCCTCCCCACCAGAAATTACCAAAAACATGTAATGAAAAGAAATATTACAAGTAACTGCAGAATATGTGGAGATGGACAAGAAACAATAAATCATATTATCTCTAGCTGCCCAGTCCTGGCTAAGAAGGAATATATTCACAGACATGACAGAGTTGGAACCTACATACATTGGAAGCTATGCCAACATTATGGAATAACAACAGAAAAATGATGGTATAGGCACACACCAGAAAAAGTCACAGAAAACGAGAAAGCAACCATACTCTGGGATATGCCGATACACAGAGAGAGAGAAATTAAGGCCAACAGACCAGATATAGTTGTCAGAGATCATGAAGGAAAAAAATGCTTTCTAATTGATGTATCAATACCGGCAGATGACAACGTGTCTCTAAAAGAAATGGAGAAACTCTCAAAATACAAAGACCTGGAAATAGAGGTAACTAGAATGTGGAACCTGAAAACAGAAACAATTCCTATCATAGTAGGTGCATTAGGCATGATAAAAAAATATTCAGAGAAATACATAACAAAAACACCAGGACTTACAAACACATATAACATACAGAAAATTGCAATACTAGGCACTGCACACATCCTACGCAGAACACTTTCCATACAATAACCATCAGAGCATCACAACAAATCACAGCACATACCCAAGGCACACAGAGCTGCGCTCGGTAGTGAAGTGAAAGCACGCTATAAAAATAAAACTACTGAATAATAATAATAATAATAATAATAATAATAATAATAATAATAATAATAATAATAATGGTTTCAAATTTTGCCACAGGGGTAGTAATTTGGGGGGAGGAGTTAAGTCGATTACATCCACTCCAGTATTCAACAGGTATTTATTTTAACGACGCCGAAAAGATGAAAGGCAAAATCGGACTTGACCGTATTTGATCTCAGAACGTAGCAACGGGCGTAATGCTGCTAAGCATTTCGTTCAGCGTGGTAGTTGGCAGAAGGCTTGAAATATTTGATTTCGGTGGTGCGGGCCTGGGAGGGTTCGGAGATTAGACCCAGACAGGATGAACGGCAAGGCCGACCACGGCGGATTAGAACACAGAGCCTAAACAGAGACAAAATGGCACTAAGCAAATGCTGCTAAGTAAATATTTACTTAAAACTCTCTGCAGCTCCTTCACTGTCTGTTTTGCTTTGTTGAATTATATGTGTGGGCATGAATAATGTGTGTGCATATCTGTGTATGTGTATGTGTTTCCTTCTCTCTTTACTTCTTGTCTCTCTCTCTCTATTTATAAACATACATATAAATATATATATATATATATATATATACATATGGGGGGGGGTTAGGCGCAAGTATTTATATATGCATACATATAAGAATACATATGTACATACATGTACATATATATATGCATATATATATATATATATATATATGTGTGTGTGTGTGGTGTGTGTGTGTGTGTGTGTGTGTGTGTTTGCAAGTACGTATCATACGTTTATGTTATTACGAATATGAGTTTCTATATAAGCCTTACTTAGTGTTATGTCTTGCACTGTTAGCCATAGTTTTTTTTTTTTCCTGGTTTTTTTTATCTTCCCTTCATCTTTTCTGTTTTGCTGTGCTTCCATGTACATAATTCTCGGACCATTCATTCATACTAATTATTCATACTAATTTGCTCCTGGATTCACGCTTGCCTTCCACAAACATTCTCACCATATGTCTATCAGTCTATCCATCTCTGTATTGCTTCTCGCTCACACATACACTCTCTCTTTGCATGTATATGTATATGTATATATCTATATCTATATCTATATCTATCTATCTATCTATCTATCTATCTATCTATCTATCTATCTAATCTATCTATCTATCTATCTATCTATCTATATATATATATATATATATATATATATATATATATGTATGTATATATATATATAGTATATATATATATATATATATATCTATATATATATATATATATATATATATATATATATATATATATATACATGTATGTATATATATATATGTATATATATATATATATATATATATATATATATATATATATATATATATATATATATATATATATATTATATATATATATATATATATATATATATATATTTCGTGCTACGCCACGAGTCTGTTCTCCTTTTCTTTTTCCATGTTTCTTCTCTGCCACTCTTTCTCTCAATTCCTATCTCCTTAAGATAGTTTCTAGATTTTCCGAATGCCAAATAAAACTATAATTTCCAATTGAGTGCCACCGATTTAGATCTTTCGAATTTAGCCAATGCTTCAGTTCCTCACGAAGAGTCATTGGAAAATATGAAAGCTTGTTTTCCAAAAACGCGCCATCCCCACATGCTCGCGCGTTGCAGGCTTCATTGAACCATTTGCAAAATGCAGGACTTCAATTGAGAGAGAGAGAGAGAGAGAGAGAGAGAGAGAGAGAGAGAGAGAGAAAGAAGAAAAAAACTGCAACCACAGTTTTACAGGGTGGGTAAGATGACTTTAGTCAAAATATATGCCTATCACATTTTTTAGGCGATGGGTACAATTTGTAAAATAGAGAAATATTAATTAGTTGTATTAATCTGCCATACTACTATATGTATGGATTTGTTTGTACGTGTACGTGTTTGTGCGCGCATATATATTTATATCTGTATATGTTTCTTGATGTGCATATGCAATGTATTGGTGTATATATTTATATGTCTGTTTATTTGTATCGGTATATATTTGCAATGGATGTGTATATGTTCGTGCTGACTTCAAAGTGTAAGGTTACGATGATGAAGCTATGCTACAGACAACATCTTTCATATTCTCAAAATGACTCTTCGCGAGGAAATGAAGCGATGGTTAAATTCGAAAGATGTGATTCGGTGTCACTCAATTGGAAACGATACATTTGTTTGGCATTCAAGAATTGAAACGATAGTTTAGTTTTTAACTTTTAGGAAAAATATTATAACTGCTCACTGTTTCGAGTTTAGCATAGGTTTAAATCTTGTGTTTCGAAAACAGTTTCGTACGATTTTTCTTTAAGTTTTATAGTTACATATTTAAAGCCGTGCACAAAACTAACCTCGGTATTTCGAAGTTGGTGGAATTTGGGATCAATATTAAATACAACTTTAAAATATTACGAGGATTGCGAGAAGATGGATTTCGTTCAGATGCACACGGCCATCCAGGAGTGCGTATCATTATATTTCTTCGATTAAAGGATATTGCTTGTATACATTGATCAATTATGTAGAAAGAAAATGGAAATAGTAATTTATACATTATCATTTTTTATCGTTTAATCGTTTCAGTTATTTAGGCTGTGGTCATGCTGGGGCAACGCCTTGAAGGATTTTAGTCAAAAGCGTCGACCCTAGTATTCATAATTTTTAAAACCTGGTACTAATTCCTTTGGCCTCTTTTTGCCGAATCGCTAGGTTAGGGGAACGTTAGCACACCTACATCAGTTGTGAAATGGTAGTGGGGGACAAACACATGCACAAAGGTACACATGCACTCACGGATACACACACAAGTACACACACACACTCCCACTCACACGCACACATGTATGTATGTATACGACGAGATTCTTTCAGCTTTCCGTCTAGCAAATCCACGCACCAGGCTTTGGTTGGCCCTAGTTTGCAGCTGAAGACACTTGCTCAAGGTGCCATGAAGTGTGAATGTTGTTGGGAAGCAAATTTCTTACGATAGACCCTCGCCCTCGCCTATTTTTGTATATTGTCTTCAACCAAACCTACCTTCAGTACAGATTAATATATCATTTTTTCGAGTAGTAAATGACAAACAGCAAACTAGTTTCCGTTAATGTTTAACTCGGAAACATAAAGAGGCGTGCCACAAAAGCCACAGTTTGATTTATTATTGTCCATTCTAGAACTTATTGTCGAACCATAAAGGCATTTTGATTTAGCAGCGAGATGCATGAGTTTTGCAATATTTTTATAATATTACTCTCATGATTAAATGGGACATTAACTTTTGCTCTACGGATGTTGCAACATATAATGTTTGAAATATCATTGTCTCGTTATTATTCCGAAGTGAACATCAGATCTGTTTCCTTTTCTTTTTTTCTTGTTTTTTTTAAAAAAAAAGAAAGATATTTCTTCCACACAGTAACAATTGTGAACCTCACGTAAAGTCCACATGATTATACGAAGCAGAATCCGTCAACTTATAAGATGTCATCTAAATACAGCCTCTTTATAACAAACCAAATCAAATGCCAGATATTACTGCATCGGTCGATAATATTTAATGTCCTGTTGAACTTTTACTGTCTTATTGATGAAAAGGTCACATCACTTGACTATATCAAAACAGAATTTTCCTGCTTTCTCTTTTCTCTCCTTTTCTACTCAGGACTGAATTCACTATTCCAAATGCTTCACAGTTACACTAACTGGGCTATTGTTTTTATTAACTTTTTTTTATTAAAACATTAAATTCTTATACTTTCTCTGCAAAACAAGTTTTTTTTTTCTTCAGGACAGTGATGGTATGCTCTCAATAAGTTGGGCAATTGTGTCTCAGCTAAGGACTTGAATTGTCTAAAATAATGAATTTTGTATTACTTGAAGGATTCCTCCTCTAAGTAGATTAACTCCGGTTTCCTCTTCAAATAATTCATTGCTCCCAATTTCATAATCTGTTTGGAATCCATAAATAGACAACAGATTTTCAGGTATGGAATTTTAAGAGAGACGTTATTTAATATTTTCCATCACCTCAAAGAGGATATTGGAAATGTAAGAGTGTAAAGAATTAAAATAAACTTAGCCACCATATTTAACACATTTGTCGCTTTTAAGCTGGGAGTAGCCGTGGTTATAATGTATATAGTTAATTTGACAGAATCTCTTGGTCCCATTGCCTTATCTTTATGTCTCTAATGGATTCCAAATCCAAATAGCACTGTGTTAGATTTTGACATTCATAACTCTGTTGTCCATTCAATAAATAACAGTTTAATATAACATTATTAAACCAGTCCGCTATATCATTCCGCCTCAAACATGATTATACTGGTACATAAAATATATCAATCAGTTTAGTAGCGAATTTTCCGAAAGCGAAACCAAGGGGTATGCTTTTGACATTCTGGATACTCGAGCTAATTTCGTTGCTTTATTGAAGTTAATTTGGTTCAAAATGAACTACTAATGACATTAGGAGAAACATAGAAATAAAAGGATGCCACTTATCCCCTTGTGCCGAATAAATAATCTACTTCTTAATATTCTATTCTACCGGGATTACATGCAAATTTCATCGCAGCGCGATTGCAAGAATCTGCACAACATAGTACTGCCTTTGCTTCAATAGTCTATAGTGTAACCAAATGTAAATATGTGCTTCTGTCTAGAGTATAAATAATTATATCTTCCGTAAATCAGATCGCACGAAGAGAACACGAGTTTACGAAATTTGTCGAAGATATTTACTAAAAGGTTCGCTTATCGATTTAGATCTATCCATGTTTATATCACGCATTCAATGATGCTACCGTTAAATTCATTCTCACTCGGAAATAAACACACACAGGTGTGTGTGTGTGTGTGTGTGTGTGTGTGTGTGTATGTGTGCGTGTGTGTCTGTGTATGTGTGCGTATGCATACCATGGGCTTATATATGTAATTAGATAGTCAAACACCAGTTAAACGGTGATAATTGTATGGAAGTATATCATGTAAGTATATGTATATAATTTTCTTCTGTGTACATACACACATGCACCCACTACGCACACGTACACACACCGATATGCATATATATATATATATATATATGTATGTATATACAAATGTATGTATATTTGTGATCGATGTTTTCTACGTATGTGTTATTATAAACGTGTGCTTATCTTTACACACACACACACACACACACATATATATATGAATAAATAAATATATATATATATATATATATATATTTGTGCGTGTGTGTGTGTGTATATATACATATATATATACATATTTATATGTATGTATGCGTGTATGGTTGTGTGTGTGTATGTGTGTGTGTGTGTGTGTGTGTGTCTGTAGGTATGTAGATTGATAGATATGTAGATCGATAGACAGACGCCCAGTGGGTGTTTATTGAAATCCTGATGAGTTGGAACTCCATTCTCTTACTATTTCTTTGTCTCGAAATTCCACCTTGCTACTTATATTACAATAATATTTTCCTCTCACTTCGCCTTCACACATAAAACACACACACACACACGCAAAACACACATGGACACTCATACATAAAACACACGCACACACAAAAGTGCCTGCACGAAGACGTACCCATACATACAGACGCCCATTACCATAGGTACACATACTCATAGAACTACGAAATCTTCATAAACGATCTCTCTATATCACACTCCCCTTCACTCTCTCTCAATCTCTCTCTCTCTCTCTCGCTCTGTCTCACCCTGTTGCTCTCTATTTTCCTTTCTCTACACTTAGCTATTCAATCATTATGAAGTAATTATTTGCTTTGATTTATCATTCAACATAACACTTTGAAAGAGAAATGCATGCTGTCATAGATAAATGGATAATTTCTTTAGTACTCTCCAAAATGTTTCTTGCTAAATCTATTTAAGGCTGCGTGAGTTTCCTGTTTCATCAACTTATAAACATTGATTGATTCATTTGCGTAAACGTTTCCAAATCTTGTTACAATGAAGTGACGAAGAAAAATAAATATTTCTTTAAGTAAAGCCTTCAATTTAACCAACATCCTATATGAGAGAAGAGAAGTTATATATCTATCGCTGCCGCTATATACTTCCATTTAAATACTCACAAATTTACATACATACACACAAATTTACATACATACACACATACATACATACATACATACATACATACATACATACATACATACATACATACATACATACATACATACATACATACATACATACATACATACATACATACATACATACATACATACATACATGCATGCATACATACATACGTACATACATACAAAAATACCCGGTTGTTGTTCTTCAAATTCCGATGAAGGAGCGTTGGATCTAGGGTAGAATGCGGTTCTTTCTCTATCGGCAAGAAATCTTTAAACTGAATAATGACATACATATAGACAGACATACAGACATACATGCATACACACATTTATCGACGAGTTGGTAGAATCGTTAGCACGTCGAACGAAGTGCTTAACGGCATTTCGTCCATTTTCACACATATATGTGTGTGTGTGTGTGTGTGTGTGTATATATATATATATATATATATATATATATATATATATATATATATATATATATATATATATATATGTGTGTGTGTGGGTGTGTGTGTGTGTGTATATATATATATATACATACACGGGTTCGTGTGTAGAAATGTGTGTGTTGTATATGAATAAATGAAAGAATGGAGTCGAACGAAGATGCTAACAAAATTCCTTTACTCTCGACACAAATTTCGATGATTGCCTACATGCTAACCAAAGCGATAATGAGTGTTTTTTTTTTAAAATCCGTTAGAATCATTGACGTCAAAAAATGGATAGTAGGAGGAAGTAAAAATAGGTAGGGGACAGTATGTTTGCTGTATGTATGGAAATGCGTGGGTGTGTGCTTGTGTTAATGAGTGCGTGTGTTTGTGTGTGTGTATGTGTGTGTATATAACTGCATTTGTGTCTGTGTGTGTGATTGTGTGTGTGTGAGAGAGACAGACGTCAAAGATAGGTAGTAGTAAGGGAAGATATAAAAGAGTAATAGGTAGGGAACAAGTGGAGAGGGAAGTGTACGTTGATTGAAAGAATGTTCGAAGGCTAAGGAAAGAATTTCTCTATAGCAGTGGGATGGACGTGAAGCTAATTGATGGTAACAACAATAAAGGTATTGTTGTCGGTGGTATTGCAGGTTGTAGTACAATTAATAATACGAATAATAATAGAAATAGTGTAGTTGTTAGCGCTAATAGTAATAAAAACAACAATCATAACAATAAAAACTTCGTCTCGATCTCGGAGGACAACCCTAACAGAATTAAATTTTTGTCTAGTAATTCCAAAATTAAGAATTCCGTTTACCAGTGTAGAATTTCTGCCGGTACCAATGTGTTCTTCTATATAGGAGCGTCCACTTCTCAGTTATCCAAGAGCATTTCTAACCACTATTCGACATTCAGGGATAGGAAAAACGACATAGTACAGGGCTAAGTAAATTAGTTTGGCGTCTTAAAGACAACAATATAATTACAGAGTAATCAATATAATAGTTTGATTGGTTTATATTGTCTGTATCATTTCCTTTTGATAAGGGCAGGAGATTTTGTAACATTTATAACTCTGAGCTCTTCCATATTCTTTTCCCTAGTAAACACACTCATAGAAAATTCGTACAAATGTAAACACTGGCAGAAACACAATTTCTACTCATATAAATGATAACGATAGTCACTGTGGTTTTAACAATTAGCTTCACGTCCACCCCACTGCTATAGAGAAATTCTTTCCTTAGCCTTCGAACATTCTTTCAATCAACGTACACTTCCCTCTCCACTTGTTCCCTACCTATTACTCTTTTATATCTTCCCTTACTACTACCTATCTTTGACGTCTGTCTCTCTGTCACACACGCAATCACACACACAGACACAAATCCAGTTATATACACACACATACACACACACAAACACACGCACTCATTAACACAAGCACACACCCACGCATTTCCATACATACAGCGAACATACAGTCCCCTACCTATTTTTACTTCCTCCTACTATCCATTTTTTGACGTCAATGCTTCTAACGGATTTTTAAAAAGAAACACTCATTATCGCTTTGGTTACCATGTAGGCAATCATCGAAATTTTTGTTTGTCTTGTTCTCGAGAGAGGCTCCTTTTCTTTCCTGATGAGGAGATTGCATAATGCACCCTTTATTCCTTCGGAATGAAAATATGCTGTCTTCGAAACATGTGTCGAGAGTAAAGGAATTTTGTTAACATCTTCGTTCGACTCCATTCTTTCATTCATATATATATATATATATATATATATACCGGAGTAAACACATAAATGTGAAACAATGTGGAAAAAAGAGTACTCAAATACCAGTGGTAGAGTAATATGCTTTATTTAAAGCAGCAGAAAAAATTCAATAAAATCTGTTACTCTGAGTTTCTCGTTGCCGTTCATATACGAAAGACATATGTCTTTCGTATATATTTTTTATTATTGCACCCATTTCTTAAAAAAAAGCAATGTTATCAAAAATTAGAATTTTTTATATATGTGTATAGCCATGGATATGTATTTGTAAGCATGCGTATCTGTGTATGTGTAAGTGGACGTATGTTTGTGCGTAAGCACACATATACACGACTGTATGTGTATGTATCCATTCGAGCTTGTGTATTTGTATACATGTCTCCAAACATGTCAATAATGCCGTTACATAGCTTGTATACATAATTTTTCTTATTTCGTTTTTTTCCCCCTTCTTCGTTCCTTTTTCTCTCTCTTCCTTTCTTTCGTCCCCCCCTTACTCAGTATATGAGAATCGCTACATAGATGATTTTAAATTGCGTGCGAGGCGGATTGCGTAAATATATGTACGCATGCATTTATGTGTATATTTCAGATTTATATTTATACGTCTGTATATGTATGACGTTTGCACGCATCCTTCTGTGTATGTTGATATATATATGTACACGTTAACATAAATATGTATTGCAGTGTAATATTTATAATAGGTTTAATTTCTAAGCTTTAATTATACTTTCTTCATTAATGTCAATATGTATTTTATTCTATGTAAGGTTTTTTCCTCGAATTTTATAATTTTTATAAGTTTTTATATATATATACATATATTTTTGAACTTTTTGTTTATCGCTCGAAGATTGACCGTTTTTTTCTAAAGGGCCAATCAAACAAGTCCATTTCTTTTTAAAGGTGTAGCGTTTGTAAGAGTCTAGATCGAATTGATATATCGGTTCCATTCTAGCAAAAACTGTCTGATGAACGGCAACGAGAAACTCAGAGTAACAGATTTTGTTGAATTTTCTGCTGCTTTAAATAAAGTATATATATATATATATATATATATAATATATATATATATATATATATATATATATATATATATATATATATATATATATATATATATATATATATATATATATATACATACATACACGCACATACATACATATATCGATATACATACATACACGCACACACACATATATTTACTAACAGAAATACCCGGCGTTGGGCAGGTTAAATAAAGTAAAGAAATTTTTAAACGACATCTAGAGTACGCTGGTCTCAACTGCTAGTAGCTGAAATACGAACTGTTTCTTCATTAATAGCTCTTCAGCTCACGCCAGCATGGATCATAGATATTACGTAAACGTTTTAAAAAAAAATTCAACTCATATATGTATATAAATTAAATACAGGTAATTCAAAAATACGCTTTGTGTAGCTTATTTCGTAACCGAAAAACAGATACAGATTATAAACAATGAAAGGTCGATTTCGGGGATTCGTTTCACAGAGACTGTAGAGAGCCAATCCGATGGTTAACTCTGACCTAGGATCTTGAAACTTTGCATGAATCCCGCTTAGTTATGTCTACTTGTGGCGCCAAATGATGTCATCTGAAGTGCAGCGTTGTGTTGTCTAATTTTGTTGTGGAAGTGCTTGAAATCATAGTTATTTGATGGCAGCAGTTTTTTAAATGTCTTTAGAGTTTGGGGGAGTTTAACCTTTCTACCTCTATAACACAGTGCAGGTGTCTCTACAGACCACTTCCTTGCTTTACAATGTATGCACTCAGTTGTCATTGCACCAATGGAAACTCTAGTGGCATCTGCATAATGAACTGCTGGATCATAATTGAAAGCTGCTTCATAGAATTTGCTTCTCTGAGCTGTTGCAACTGCTCTTTGTTCCGAGGTGCAGATTCTATTCCTCGTCAGCCGTCTATAGCTCTTTTCATCACTTTGAAATGCTCTGGCTTTTGTAGTGCACAGTCCGTTTGTTTCTTGGCATGCTTCCTTTTCTTCAGTTGTCCCTCTTTCCCTGGACAGACACCTTCTTTTGGCTGACCATGATATTTTAGACAAATCTGACACTTTCCTTCCCGCTATGGTCATATACGTATACAGAAATACACGGGTGCAGAAGATAGTAAACAATGAAAATAATTATATTTCCTAATACGACAGGCAGAAATGAAATAAGAAATTATAATAGAAAATAAAGAATTGCATGGGTTGAAGTGAAATTTTCACTTTGAACTTTGCAATTACATTCATTCTCAACAAAAAGGTTCTCAGTATATTACAGCCGTAAATTTTAGAAGCGAAGCCTGCCCATTTCTTATGCGAATTCTGTTCAAGTACTTCCTTAGAGTATATAATATTTTATATTTTCCAGTTGAGAGACGTTTCGATATATAATATGAATTTTAAAACCCTCCTCTCATGTGAGACAAATTGTACTCTTTGTAAATAGCGTTTACTAAAATATACATTTTGTTATCTTTTGAGACAAGTTATCTTTACGAGAAACTGTCTGTGGCAGAGAATTGTAGCTTCTCTGTCTCAAACTGAGGATATTCAAAATTTAGAGATTAAGATCTTAACGAACGTTCATTTACTTCTTTGTTTTGTTAGTTTTGCCTTCTTAATATTTATATACTTTTTTTCCAAACTGTATGAAAAAATATTGGATGGAAAATCAATGTTTGACACATATTCTGTAAAATAAACTGCCGTTGAGTAAAATATATATTAACGAACATAATTTAAAACATAAACATTAAACTACGTCATGAACAAACACACCAGCAATAACAAAAACAATGACAAAATGAGCAAGGACAAGAGTCGGAATTTATGAACGAATGCATACCATTTTTAAAGTATCCTCACACACACACATATACACACAACACACAACACATACATCTGTGCGTGTGTGTGCACGCGCCAGATATTTCATACAGAGTAATCAATCACGTTTGACGGTCAAATGGAATAACATCGAAATGGGTAAGCTAGGTTTAGTATGTTGTTGCTCATGGCATCGAAGAAAGATATTTCTCCAACTGAATGCCAGATGTACTCGACATTATTCTCTTTCAACTTGTTTGTTTAGTATAAGTACTAAATGACAGTTAAGCCTCTCACAACCTTCACCAAAAACAAGTCATCAATAATGGAAGGCGATAAAATAACATCCGAATGACAAAATTTGCTGTTTTGACTGATGACTTAACTTGATGTCATTCTCTACATTTACGTTACATAAAATTGTTTTAGTCTACATCGAACTAGTTAGGGCCACATAGATGAATTTCAGAGTTACTCTAAGTATTATCTTATATAGTCGCTCTCAACCAAAGTCTATATGGTCCTGAGGGTCCATATGAGATTTTTGGATGTCTACAGAAAAAAAAAATAATAATATTGGATTGTCAGGAAAGCCCGTGCCGAGTTGTAGTAGCTTACCTTTCGACTTATTTTAGAACAAGGTTGATTCCATAAAATAGGGGATTTGACTACACCTCCATTTAGAGGAGAGTTTAAGCTATCTTTTCGTGAAAGAAAGTTTATTTCCTATAACCTGTGTTAATTCTGTAAACCTTTAAAATAGAAGATAAGAAAGATCATTTTCGGAAGTTGATACTTTGGGAACCAGAGAAAAATTCCTGCAGCTCGACTGGGATGTGTTACCCCCGTCTTCTATATTCACCAGATATTGCTCCTTCGGATTTCCACTTACTCAGGTCTCTGCAGAATAGTTTTAATAATAAAAATTTCAATTCCTTGATGACATAAAAAATATACCTTAATGAATTCTTTGCCATGAAACCACCTCAATTCTGGGAAGAGGGTATTTTCAAGTTAAAGGAAAGATGGAGACGCATTGTGCAACAAAATGTTTCATATTTTGTTGATTAAAAATATAATGGCAAGTATTTATTGACCTTTTTCTTTCCTCTAAAAATCAGCACCAACTTTCCGGACAACCCAATGATATTCGCATTTTGTTTTTCAAATACAGTTGAACTTTTCCGCCTCGATGCAGTTCGGCAGGCAAATTCTACTCTAAATCGCACACATTTTTAAGACAAAAATATAATTATGATATAAACCAATAATAATAATATATAAGTACCACACTGTACATTTATGGATGATAATAACGAGATTTTGTAATGTTCACGTTTTTGTCTTTTCTTTTCACAAAGGATTTGGCTTAAAAGAAAAGAAAAAGTTGCTGCAACCCGAATAAAAAAAGACTGATTTGTTTGGTATATTTCCAGAAGCTTATAATAAAAACTGTAGTGAGCTCTAAAAAAATCGGCACGAACTTTCCGGACAACCCAATAATAATACACTAAGAATTCACAATATTGTTTTAAGGGTCTGTAAAAAGATTTTGCTTTAGACGTATTTATTAGTATGCATTGCAAGAATCAGCTGAGTATATGTGAAAAACAAAAGAGGAAATTTGAAAGAATGTTCTATTAAACTAGATTTTAAACATCGAAGGTCTAGGTGGGGTGTCCGCCAGAGAAAAATTTTGATGAAAGGAGTGCATAGATAAACAATGGTTGAGAATCCCTGATCTAGTACATCAAACCGATGGCATCAATATACTTCAAATACGTGTATAGTTTAGTAGGACTAAGTCAGAGAGCTAGTAGTAGATCAGTAACCAATAAGCAAAGTGAAAATCATCAGAGTTAGTAAATAGAAAATCTTATGTTCGATCGAAAAGCATCTCAGAAGCAGGCAAATCAAAGGGAAGCGCCCTTAAATGAATCTATCATACACCTTGAAGATGTAAAGGGGAAACAACAGTTAACACTCTCAAAATATATTTCTCTTAATGTATGAATTTGTAATTAAGTATGTTTGTATCTATTATCTATGTATGTCATTATTCAGTTTATTTCAAGATTTCTTGCCAACAGAGAAAACTGGTTTCTAACCTAGATCCACATATATATATATATATGTGTGTGTGTGTGAGGAGTTTGTGTGTATGTATGTATATGTATATATATATATATATATTATATATATATATATATATATAAACACACAACATGCACACAACACACCCCCATATATATATATAATATAATATATATATATGTATGTCTCTATTTTCATATGTATGTATGTGGCTGCCTGATAAGAAGCTTGCTTCCTATGCGTGACAGCTAGGGTAACTGTCTTCTACTATAGCCCCAGGCAGGACCCACCAGTGCCTAGTGAGTGCAGTAAGTAGACCGGAACTGGAAGAACTCCGACGAATATAAACTTGTTTCTTTTTCTGTGTTATACCCCCTCCCCATCGCTAGGCAACAAACTTACGCACACATCTATATGTATATATATATATATATATATATATATATATATATACACATGCGTGTACATATCCACATAACTGGAGCAAAACCCCTTGATACATTTGTTCTTTCCCGAGCCCGACACTCCCCTTGTTTCTGCTGTCAACAGAAAGGCAGTGAACCAGTAATTGGTCTGTTGAAAATCTGAAACCAACGCTCGCTATTTATTGCTATAAGAAATCTATAGAGTAAAAAGAGATATAAATATGAAGAGAACAACAGAGATTATATTTTTGCGTATATATATATATATATATATATATTTATATATATGTAGGTATATATATATGTGTGTGATATATACATAATATATATGTTTATATATATATATATATATATATATATATATATATATATATATATATATATATATATATGTATGTATATATATATATATATATATATATATTCTATATTATATCGTACATAGTATACAAGAATACAAGAGGCAACAGCTGTACTCAGTAATTACTGCACACATACTTCAAAAATAAATAATAAAATATGTATTAACGCAGGAAAATGCGTCAAAACCACTATAAGAATAGACCAATCAATAACCATTCATAGAATTAAATGAGATTTATATTCTGCAATCAAAGAGTCAAAAACAGTCTTATAACGATATGTAGTCGCAGATGAAATAGATAATAGAGAAAATGAAAAATTTGAAGAGAAAATTAGGAAAGATAATAACATCTGGTGAACCAGAGGAATATTAAAGATGGAACTTAACTGAATATAACCAAAATAGATAATATGAATAAATACATTAGTTATCCTAGTCACAAACTGAAGGTTCAATATAAAGAATTTGTTGTTAAGCCAAGCTACGAATTTCAATGGAAAAACAAGAAACAAATATATGCGTACCCAATCCATCATTTCTTGTATGATGGTGTTATAATGTATCTATCTCACATGCAGACGTATACTAAGAGAGAAAACAATGCGGAAATATTATGAAGCAGATAAGTGCATGTATGATAAGACGGAAGAATATTCATTCCATAAGTTTTGAGACTCTTTCAGGAGAAACACTTAGGCATCTCGAAGAAGTACAAAGCCCTTCTAGTTTGATTCAAAGTAGGATCTTCTGACTTCAATGTACGTCCTAATGTGGTCCAGTTACTTCATGTGGAGGCACATGGCCTAGTGGTTAGAGCAGCGGACTCGCGGTCGAGAGATCGCGGGTTCGAATCTCAGACCGGGCGATGTGTGTGTTTATGAGCAAAACACCTAAGCCCCACGCGGCTCCGGCAGAAGTTAATAGCGAAACTTCTGCTGACTCTTTCGCCACAACTTTCTCTCACTCTTTCCTCCTGCATCTTGCAGCTCACCTGTGACGGACCGGCGTCCCGTTCAGGTGGGCAACCTATCCACCAAGAAACCGGGAAACCGGCCCTTATGAGCCGGGCATGGTTCGAGAAGGAACAAACAACAACAGTTACTTCATGAATGCTCTATAGAAGTCTAAAACCTTTATCCCATCCTCCGTCATCTTTTCTTTTAGCTTGGGGAAAAAATATCACAGGGAATTCTAAGGAGTGTAAGGGATAGTTCTGAGGTCCATCCTTCTGAAGTCGTCGGTGAAGTGGATGAAATTGCTCACTAGATAATAGCCCTGTTGGTGGTGTTATGGCCACAGTTTTATGACTGAAAAAATTATTTACATTACATTTTGCTGACGACTACGAGCTAGTCAATGCGTTGTTCTACAGTAGGTTACTGAGTACCAAAGAATTTAACCCTGTATTACATTTAGAACGTAGTGTCTGCGGGCCAAGTAAGTGCTGTTAAGAAAATAACAGAAATGGGACTATAATATTATTTCATTTCCTCTAAAAAAATAAAATACTTGCATTCTATTTCATATGTTTTTTTCTACACCAAAAGGCGTTGACAAGAAATAGAATAGCACTGGATTCGTACATGCCCAAAGTATGAGGAAGTAATATTCAAATACAGAAAAAAATAAATTCACAGAGAGATAAACAATTTTCAACAGAAAATAAACTGAAAAAGAAAAAAGAAAAACCACGACAGAAGCAGGAACGCAGTTTCAGCTACTCACATTTCAACACAGAAAGCGCAAATTTGCTGAATATCCATAAAAATTGTGACAACAATTAGAGCGGTAACAACGGTTGCAGCAGCCAAGACAGCAGCACTTAGAACAGCAGCTGCAACAACAGTTTTAGTGGAGACGCAATGGCTCAGTGGCTAGGGCAGCGGACTCGCGGTTGTAAGAGCGCGGTTTCGATTCCCAGACCGGGCATCGTGAGTGTTTATTGACCAAAGTCACCTAAGCTCTACAAGGCTCCGGCGGGGAAGAGGGGTGAGCCCCGCTGTACTCTTTCACCACAACTTTCTTTCAATCTTTCTTCCCACTTCTGTCACAAAGCAGAGGAACCATGGTGTAACCTACTATGGTGTGGTAAACTTTCAGTCCCTAGTCTATATTATGAATCCTCTGTAACCCAGGATGGTTCAGTTCTCCACTCGTCAAAAGCCACCGTTTACGGAATGAGGATAACAATGTAGCTTTCGCGCCCGTGCAACCGCCAGTCTATCGCGTGTGGTGGGTGGATCTTCAGGTTGCCACACACATTCTTAGAGTAGGCTCGAATTAGAGATTATTCTTTGTGGCTAATGGCGTGAGTCCTGATTGGAAGAAGAAGAAGAAGAAGAAGAAGAAGAAGAAGAAGAAGAAGAAGAAGAGAAGAAGTAATACATGTAAGATATTAACGGAAGTTTCCAAATATAATCTCTTTTCAAATATGTTATAAATTGAAGGGTTGGTATATGGAAAGAAGACAACGGAATGTTACAAACGCATGACCTTTCTTGTTCAAGAAACTTAACTAAAAATGGAAGATATATGACCATGTAGCATCCATTCATGAAGATTAGAATTCTTTTATGCGTAATTATAAAACAGAAAATTCTAGACGATGTATGAGAAAAGTTCTTCTACTGATAAGGAAATAGCGTATAGAAACATGTGATTGGGGTTCATATCTGATGGATTACCTGGAAATATAGTTGACGGAAACAGTGCTCCGTAAAGTGGTGAGTAGGATGGCGTTGCAATGAAAGTAGTTCTTTAATATGAAGAATACAGCTGAGAAAAGAGTTTGTGATTCTGATGCACGGATCGCCGTCATTTTCGTAGAATGGACACGCAAAGCATGGGCCCTCGGGGTAAATGCATGACATAAATCTTAAAGGATTGTTCATAGATTTGCAAGTTCTGCCGACTTCAGAAAACCTCTACAAACCCGAGTTCGTAAGACATTACAGGCGCAGAATTTGTAACAGTCACAGTCGGTGGAACACCTCCGTTTTTACTGTAGGGGCACAGAAAGCTAGAAAGCTAACGATAAACCATTAACAACAAGTCCTCGAAGCTGCAGCTTCCATATCATCATACGTCAAATTTACGAGTTTAAGGATAGCAATGCTACCGCGCTCTAAACAAGAAGACGATCACAATCTATGGTCTTCGTTTTTCATAACTATTAAAGTTACCCAATACATTTGAGACGGTGGAAGTAGATGGAGTATGAATGTTGGCAACTAAAAATTACCAAAGAAATTCTGACTAAAAAAAGAAATAAATTTTGGTTAAATTTGCCGCACCACGTGAGAAGGCACACATCTCTTCCGCTAACGGCTGAGGACCCCCGTTTATATATATATATATATATATATATATATATATATATAATATATATATAATATATATATATATATATATAATATATATATATACATAATATTAGGTATTTAGAAAAATACAACATGACAAGAACGTATAACTCTTAGAAGACGATACAATAAACATGGACAGGACATTCGAACCCCTCAGTCTTCAGTCAAGAACCGGATCATCGTAGTAATTTCGGCTGATTAATCTTGAGATTACTAGATCACGGCCAGCCCTCCAAGAAAAACTAAGCAACGAGCATTAGAAAAACTAAGCTGGAAGCGTAGATTTCCTGGAAGAAGGATCGAATGCATACGAACACCAGGACAGCAAAAGGGACAGATATAAAAAAAAAAAAAAACAATAATGGAATACAGAAACATGAAATACAGAAGCATTAACGGTGAAAACAACAAGTGTCTTACGACTGATAACAAGCAAACAAATTTTTTCTCTGGCGCATTGGAAAAAGCCTTTATAGCGGCGGACGAAAACAACGATGTTAACACGACGAGGGTCAGGAGCTGAAAGGCAGATTTCGGCCACAGTCACGTGTACAGAGAAGAGGGAAAAGAAAAGAAAGAGAAGCAAAGGAAGAGAGAGAGAGAAGGGGACAAAACGCAACAAAGAGAGAGAAGAGAGAGAAAGAAGGAATCAGAGAGGAGAAGGGATGGGTGTCGAAGAATGACCTGTGAGTGCAGAGCGAGACAAGAAATAGGAGGGTAGTGGAAGACTAACCAAAGGATCAGAGGAAAGAGAAGATGAATAGAGAGAAAAGAGAGAGAGAGGGGGACAGATCAAGTAAAAATGAGAGAGAGAGAGAGACAAACAGAGAGTCGTACCAATTATTAAGAATATGTGTTCACATTAATGATAAGGGGGGTACGGGGCGCCTGGAATATATGTTAAGGTATGTAGAAAGTATATATATATATCAAACTGGCAGGGAAATCAGAAGCTTAGAGGAAGAATTATTGAAATTAGAAAAATTATTTAGTTTACTCCTAATAACAAATTAGAGTTATCTACATGGGAATCAGGTGTTTACGTGCTCATCTTTTCCTTTCTACGACACCCATTCCCCATATTTCTTCGACCCATATATGTTTATATTGATGTATATATATATATATATATATATATATATAGGTATTAACTATATATATATATACATATATATATATAGATACATATATATAATAATATAAATAATATATACATACATATATAAATACTTACATCTATACATGTGTACATATACGTATGTATATATGCATATATATATCATTTATATTATTATATGACTGAACGCAACGCATCCTTTTCCAAGTAAGCTTTATCTTCATAATTCTGATGCGACACTGTATTCTATCCTATTGCTCTTTCGTTTTCTCTCTTCTTTTCTCGCATTCTTTTACCGCCTCTTCTCCCTCTCTCTTATGCTTTCTCCAAATCTTTTCCTCTCCCTTTCGCAGTTCTCTGTCTGTTGCTCTCTCTCCCTTATTTTCCTCCCTTTGCATTCGTAGCTCCCACGTGACCATCACCTATATTTATTTCTCTCACTATATTGCGTTTCTTTTTGTTGCAGCTGGAGGAACAGGACGCAGTCATGTCTGTCTTCTGTCCGAGCGTGTTTCGCCGCGTTCGCCACTTCACCTCATTATGGCTTTGCATTACTTCCTGTTTGTTTTCACTGTCCTGTTTTTCTTACCGATTTTGACCCTCTGCAAAATCCCAAATTTCATTTACTTTACTTTGCGTCAGCAACTGTTTTCTCGGAAACGTATCTTGTCGTGAATTGCTCGAAATACGAAGTAGAAAAACAGCCGACAACTGATGAAGGATCGTTTTTTATGTTGCATGTCTTATTTTCCATTTGTTTCTTTCGTTGTTGGAAAAAAGTTCATATTTATATTTATAAACGCTAATATAATATTAGATTTTTTTTCACACATTACAAAACAGGGGCAGTTGGAATTCTTGAGAAGAGAAATAACACTTGCTAATAGATAAATACTTATACGAGTGTATCTTGCTGAGAAACAGAATTACACACAACTTTGGGAATATTTCTCAAGCAGGCGTGAAAATATTCAAGACAATGATATCTAACTTTTAAAGAAGTGTTGATGTTGATATTAGCACTGGTTTGTTACATCTGTATACCATGCGGTGTATCAGGTTGAATTAAATTGGTTATTCGTTGATGATTATATGTATGTTTAAACGTATCTACGTATGGAAGGAATGCTCATACACATGGAAACACACAAACGCACACACACATAAGCATATATATATATGTATATATATATATATATATGTACATGGATTAAAGTTTATATGAATAAATGTATACATATGTGTACGTGTGTGTATGTATATATGCATAGGTGTGGCTTTCTGCGTAGGAGTATTAGTATTCCATATATTTTTGGGTATTCCGCATTTCCTTCTTACTCGCTTAAGTTTATCATTCCCAGTGTAATTGCTTTTGCCTTTTCGGATGATCATGTATATATAACCACATACACACAGACAACACACCCACCAAAATATACACACAGACATATATATATATAATATATATATATACACATATATATATACACACACATATTATATATATATATATATAATACATATATACATATATATATATATATATATATATAATATATATATATATATATATATATATATATTATATATATATATATAATATATGTATATGTGTGGGTGTGTGTGTGTGTGTATATTTGTTTTGTAAGTATGTTCTCAGTCCGTTTATAGTATGTAGTAGCTGTCAGAATTTGATATTGTAGTGTGACTATACAAACTGTACATGTGTGAAGCGTTAAGAAATTTTATACCATTGATGGTTTGTATCTTTTCTTCCGCCATCACTTTCTGTTTTGCTTTGAGTAATCTTTTTTTTTTTTTTTTGCTATTCTTCAAAGAAAATCTGCAAAATGATTTTGAATTTCCATTGCAAATATTCCTTCTCATTACATTTCAGATATCTGCTTCTATGTCTCAGTTTGGCCTGCTTTCTCACACAGGCATACTTCTTTGTACAAACATACATCGAGAGATAGAGACGTACATAGACACACATATATATATAATAAGAATAATGTGTATGAGAGTATGATTTTATTTGAGAGTATCTTATTTCTGAATGTATTTAGTAAAAAAAAATGCTAAACTAAATGAAAGGACAACAAAAGAGCAGAAACAAGTCTAGTATTGAGTATCTACTGGAAGAGTCTGCCCGAATCATTATATATAATTACCTCCTTTTTCACCGATATATCTTTTACTTCCTGCTCCTCTATACTAGAGAGTAGCTTCAACGTTTGCCTCCTCGATTCTCACTGTTTATGTATAATGCTGATTGCTCGCTTCATCTAATTAACGCAGTCGTTCGAGTATGGTGAAGTAGTTAATTCTTAACTATGGGATATAGATAACATGGATATCGATGTCATTGTGGGACCCATCTCATTTATTTGTATATATAAATATATACATATATACAAATATATGTATATATATATATATGTATGAATGCATCTAGTTTGTATATGTATATATATATGAATATAAATATATATAACAACATACATATACATGTACCTATATATATATGTATATATATGTATATATCTGTATATATATATATATATGTATGTATTAATACTTGTATATATATATATATATATATATATATAATATATATATATATATATATATATATATACTTGCGTGGTAGTGTTTACATACATTCCCAGAGCTATACTTGTATACATGTGAGTGTATATGTTTACAGAGAAAGATGTATCAATATATCTACGTTCCTTCCTTCTTTTATTCCTTCCTTCCTTCATTTCTTCTTACCTGCTTATCCACTTATCTATCTATCTATCTATCTATCTATCTATCTATCTATCTATCTATCTATCTATCTATCTATCTATCTATCTATCTATCTATCTATCTATCTATCTATCTATCTATCTATCTATCTATCTATCTATCTATCTATCTATCTATCAATCTATCTATCTATCTATCTATCTATCTATCTATCTATCTATTTATCCATCTATCAAACTATCTACCTACCTGTCTGTCTGTCTGTCTGTCAACGTATTGTGTCGCTTAGCGCCTTTCTCTCTTTTTTCAGTATGCAAATTTCAGTAGTTAAAGTTTATTCGAAACAATTTTTTTATTCACAAAGTTATTCATCATCAAAGTGGCTGATATTACTGGAATATACCCGGATAATACAGTTACGTCACATTCACATGATATCATCTTTTGAAATATTCCATCACTACCATCGCGTGTCACTAACGACGGGAGAAATTTTAATTAAATCTGATATTTTGTTACATAAGGCATCCATAATATGACATCAAAACAATTCGAATATGAAACTTTAGATCATTTTCACTCTTAATAACTGAATATATTGTGTATTGTCTATAAAGATAAGTTAACTGATGAGGATTTACATCATTGTTTCTGCAAGCTCTATCGATCGGTGAATTTCGTAAATACACACTAAAGATATTGTGAAGGCACAGCCATATTAAATGCTGATTTTTATTATTGTTCAACGTTGGAAAAGGTGATGAAACTGATGCACATCAGAGGAAAGATCCAGCTATGATATAAGGGGTGCAACGAAATCTGAGCTTCAGAAGGCGTTGTTTATTATATCTGATTTTGAAGATTTCATTTGACGTAGTTCAAAATGTAGATAAACCTCCGGGAATATACTGATTAGACCCGTTCCTTACTTCGGGCACTTCTTGTACATAGCGATGGAAGTTATTGTAACTGTGTGCTCACGGAATTTACTGTGTATACTCTACGAGCTCAAATTACAATGAACCTATTAGTTCTCTCATTTTTAAATGTAAATTATACTTGCCAGGACAACATTATTTCCTAACCACTCGCCAGAACAGAAAGCTTAATTTCCTACAATGCAAACTCAAATTTAGTGTGTGGGTGTCTAGTTAACAATATTGCAACACGCATATACGACAGGTTGTCGAAAGGTACCTAGCTAAAAGGTTGTCGCGGAAGGTCTGGTTGGAGGCCCAACCTTCCGAGTTCTTTTACGAGGCTTAGAAAGACTGAAGAACCACTGCGATAAGTGTGTGAATCTGAGAGGTGAATGTGTCTAATATAATCATAATTATCTAATCGCACTATATATTCTTCTAGCAAAAGGAATTGGCTCAGGGTACAACTAGTTGTATCATATATGAAATACCTCCACCGCATTTCGATGGTACTACAATTATATGTGGTTTGGCGCAAAGGACTTTAATATTGATAATTATTTCGACCAACAAACAGGGAACGACTGAATTCCAGTTTAATTCTTCTATAAACTTAGGTTGTAAGGAATCTGGACTTCTCTCCATAGCATGCAAAACTGTCGACAGAGAATCTTATTCTAACGGAAACCATAACTGTACACAAGAAATTGAGTGTTTTGTTACAGACAACCATATTTCTTTGTTTAACTTCCATGTTTCCATAATTTGTCACTAGGAAGAGTTTTATGTAGCTGAAATCTCTCAGGATTACGTGATAAATTCTTGAAACTACAGTGGAAGAAATGAATCTTGAATATTTTTTATTTTGTCTGTCGTTGCATTTTCTCCAATCACTGAGTTACAATTCTACAATAAAAAAAAAACAGCACTGATTGACATTTGCTGGGTGACAATACAATTATGAACACACGCACGCTAACATACACTCATACACTCACAACCACATTCACACGCACACAGGTAAACTCATACAGACAGGCGCATATCATGGGATTCCACATAATTTTCCCTCTACGAAATTCACTCACAATGCAATTCATGAGGTGCAGTGCAATGGGTTTGAACCTGAAATCCCATGGCCACAAAGCGAACTTTTTAATTGCACAGACATATCTGCACCTAAAATGTCGAACCTGCATTTAACAAAGTATTCATTTAAAAGCAAAGATATAAATCGGTTGAGATTTTCTTCGGGGCGGACGTTTGTTTGGTTACTCTTGGTGTCTGTTAAATAGATACAGCCTGTTTATATATACATACGGTATTATTAAAATAAGGATTGATATTGTAATTAAATTGGTATGAAACAAGATACAGAATTTCATTTAAACTGGTTGTTTTCACTTTCTGCAACTTCTATATCAACACTGATTTTTTTTTTCAATTTATGCTACTCGTATATCATTTATCATCTTGATAACAAGATTCAGATTTTTCAGAAAAAAATGACATTCGAGATTTCAATATGAAAATAGTAATAGATAATAGAATATAATTTTCGATTATCAGATCTTATTTGGCTATACATATAATCACACTTCTTCTCAATAATCATTACCGACCACCCATGTTGCTACGAAACTAATAACACACGCAACAAAGTAAATAATATAAATGCATGTAGAAACCAAAGAAAAAGAAGAAAAAAATACCGTTTAGTTCTGCGTAATGGCCACGTATTTGGTGATATTATATTTAACAATAAGTAAACAGATGACTCACTAACATGATTTTTAAGCTTTTATACACATGCGCACAAACACAGATACATACACAGAAACGCACGCACATATACACACACACACGCCCGCTCACACATACAAAACAAGTGAAATGCAGGGCAGATCTGTCATAAGCAGTTCATAAATGGGTATCCGAGAATTTAGTTTATGAGAACGCGAGAGCCGCTCGTAATTGAGTGTTAGTAATATAGGCTTGTAGTGCCCTCAGCACGTATCATCAAATTTCAAGGCAAATGACGTGTCCGTCGCTTGCATTCACAGAAAGGACGACTACTCAATTTGAACATAGTCGGGAATTCGTCAAACATTCTCCAGCCGGAATATTCAACAGTAGCTAATACAACTTATAGTCATTTGAATTATGACGCAGGGTGTTTCAGTACAAGTAATTTATCAGATAACCAAAAGCTATAGTTACGACTAACACTTGGAACATGAAGAAATTACGATTATCAGTTGGAATATGAATAATCTTCAGAGGCTGTAGTAGTGCAACCGTATCCTTGGTCTAAGAGATTTCAGAAAAATAGGAAGAAATGTTCTAGCGTTCCAAAAATCGTTATTAGTCACACCCAAAATAAAGATTATGTGAAAATTTTCAGTCAGTAGGTTAGAGATTATTCTATATATAGACGTTCCGAAGTTTCTAAGTATAGCCGATGGAAGTAAAGTTTGTGCAGACATGCAATCTCCTAGTATCAATAAATACAGCTGTAAAATTTACATACTTAGCATCTAATTATCATTGAAGGTCATCGATCCCGTACCTTCAGGAAGAAAGATCTTATATAAGTGGAAAGATGTCTAAATTCT
Source organism: Octopus sinensis (assembly GCF_006345805.1). Classification (NCBI taxonomy): domain Eukaryota; kingdom Metazoa; phylum Mollusca; class Cephalopoda; order Octopoda; family Octopodidae; genus Octopus; species Octopus sinensis. The sequence continues at coordinate 5,280,144 of NC_043009.1, forward strand.
ATAAATATATAACTCCGTTTCTATGTATATAAGTATTTATATATGTATATAAGTGTTTATATATTGTATATATATATATATATATATATATATATTATATATATATATATATATATGTATATATGTATATATATATATATATATATATATATATAATATATAGATATATATATATATATATATGATATAGTATATATGTATATATATATGTGTGTGTGTGTGTGTTTCTCATATAAACGGTCTCTCCCTCGTTAGACAACGTATGAGTACTCGACGATTACTTACCAAACAACCACACTGATGATTTGTCTATAGCGTTCAAAATGTGTGTGTATAGATAAGCTGACTCCCTACATAAAATCGCCAGTACCTGTACAGGTACAGTGGCTGCCACATATCAGATGCGTAGATAATCGTGCTTTGATCGAGAACACAACGCAACCGCGATCTGCGAATCTAACCCAATATCTAGCAAACGTGAGTGCAACACCCTAACCACTAAACCATGATAGGCTGTGTCGTAAGAGGCTTGATAGTTCAGTCCCACTGCGTGGCAACTGTCTTCCACTATAGTCTCGGGTCGACCAAAGTTTTCTGAATGTAGTGTGAAACTGAAAGACGCCGATCATATATATATATATAATATATATATTATATATATATATGTAAGTATGTATGTGTATTTTGTGTGTCTGTGTTTCTTCCCCACCGCATCACTTGGCAACCGATGATGGTGTGTTTATGTCTCCGTAAGGTAGCGGGTCGGCAAAAGAGACCGAAAGAATAAGTACTAAGCTTATAAAGCTGAAGGTATCTGACCAATTTAGTTCACTAAAGGCGGTGCTCCAACATGGCCGCAGTAAAATAATTGAAACATGTAAAAGGGGTGTGGTGGTGCTTGATGGGTGACAAATAAATTTACAGGCACTCAAAAGCTTCCGTAGTGAGATGGGTATATGATCATGAATTAAAATATATATTGAGCCCAAAGTTGGTTACACGTTCACTTTTAGGCGTGTTCCGTATGTTTCAATACATATATTTCCTTTATCTCAATGTTCTTTTACAGAAATTGCTTCTTTGCACTTGTAGATGGAGAAAACGTTGATGCTCGATTGGATATAACCTACACATCTCCGCATGTGTTCACTCAATGGAATCTATCTATACTTAGGGCAAATATTGGGTTCATTATGTAGTGTGGTTCTCCGTCTAAGTGTCATACTTGTCTGTTCTATATAGTGATATCCAAAACTTGAATAAGTTATAACATACATTAGTGTAAAGGGATAGCACAAGGGAAGAAAGTTTTAATTCTGAACCTCTCTTCTCCTTTGAATAGGAATTCCGAGACTTCTGGTAGGTTGGGACATGTTCTAGAATTTAGACATCTACCATTGATAATTATTATATATATATATATATATATATATATATATATATATATATAAATATATTCTCTCTCTCTCTCTCTCTCTCTCTATATATATATATAATAATATATATATATAAATAATATACAAGTAATAAGAGAGAGACCACATGTGGTCACTCTAACGCTAGATATAGATCCGCAAAGGCAATCCACCACTAAAGAATTGTTCTCAAGCATTAATTTAACACGCCAAGAATGTAAGCGGTCAGGAAAAATTAAAAATAACGAAAAATAGATTAACTCTATACAATTGTTTCATCGTTAATAGATTGTGTAATTTTACTTACACAATCATTTTCGAATCCTCAGTAGAGTATATCAAAAATATAATTTGCTGAACTGAACGCCAAGATCCATACGAAGCCGAGCAAAGGCGAATGGCACAGCCGATTATATTTGCAGTTACGTTCAAATATTCTCATTTCTGGTGCGTTGAAAATACCGGATGTAAATACTACCCCACTAATTTACTGCCGGATTGAGAACATATTAATTTATAATTAAAATCAAAATAAGGGTGAAAAAAATTGAATATTAATTAATAACATCAATTTAAAAACACCAAGTGACCTAGCGTAAAAAAACTGGTATACAGTAAAAATTATTAATACAAGTAATAAGAGAGAGACCAAGTAAAATTACGCAATCTATTAACGATGAAACAATTGTATAGAGTTAATCTATTTTTTCGTTATTTTTCATTTGTCCTGCCCGATTACATTCTTGGCGTGTTGAATTAATGCTTGAGAACAATTTTTAGTGGTGGATTCCCTTTGCGGATCTATATCTAGCGTTAGAGTGACCACATGTGGTCTCTCTCTTATTACTTGTATTAATAATTTTTAATGTATCCCAGTTTTTTTACGCTAGGCCACTTGGTGTTTTTAAATTGATATTATTAATTAATATTCAATTTTTTTCCCCCTTATTGTGATTTTTTATATATATATATATATATATATATGTATATATATTTATATATATATATTATATATATATATATGATATAACACATATATATATATATATATATATATCATATATATATATATGTGCGTGTGTGTGTATGTATACTGAGTTCTTTACAAGCAGCTGTTGGCGCTCATGTTTAAAGTAAAATATCTTTAAAAACTCCTTACTCGCATCATACTTTATATTGTTACATTAAACACGTTATACAGTAAGAAATATTCCAATGGGTGTCCGTTTGTATACCGGTTATCTGCAAAAAATAATACATTTGGAGAGCAGGGGAATATCTGTTATTTTTAGACGATTTCCCTCTACTTTCAATCTCTCCATTTTTGTATCTGAAAACCAAGAATTTCAAGGAAAAACCACTCATTATTAGAAAAATGTGGACACATACACACAAACACACTCTCTCTCACACTCACACACACACACACAAACACATAAACACAAATATACGCAGACACACCAACAAGGACACGTACACATAGAGAGAGCTAACTAGCTACCTAGCTAGATAAATAGATAAGTAGATAGACAGATAGTGATAGGGATAAAGGGATAGATAGGTTGAAAGATAAATACATAGATAAATTGGTAAGTATGGATGCGTGGTCGTATATATATGTGTGTGTGTGTGTGTGTTTGTGTACGTGTGTGTTTGTGTGTGTGTGTGTATGTTTGCAAGTGTGTGTGTATTTGTGTATAGGTATGAAATACCTGTTCCTGCTCATTTGCATATGCCTATTTGTATATGCGAATGTATGCTTATAGGTAAGTGTATGAAATGGCACTTTTGTTTATACTTGAGAACCGGAGCATTATCTTGAGACTAATGCGAGAACACAATTGGAAAACCAATTATAGTTTCACGAATGTATTCAATTGTAAACATAGTTAGCTACATACTTTCTGTTTGTCTATGTACACTTTTATAGGGCAACGCAAGTTCTGCTCATATATCCTTAGCTGTATTTGAAATGAGTGTTAGATACGACAAAGTCATGCTGTTTGTTCTTGTAATTTATATTATGCCTTTGTTTTTCTTTTTGTTTGCTTATTTTATTAGTTATTTATTTCGATATTTTGTATGTCGAAAGAAGTATATCTATACAGCAGAGTGACAACTAATTGCACAAAAATGCAAAAGATGTATTTTCTGATAGACGCATATTTCTACATATATCATTATAAATCTATTTCGGTGTGTGGTGAAGCAAATCTTTGCTGAACCCTTTTATTAAGTACTACTTAAGTTTACCGTGAAATATTCATTTTCATACCGAATTCTACTTGGTGAAATTATTGATTACTTCTTAACTAATTAATTTTACCCTTTGTTATTATTATATCAATATAAATATAGAAATACATAGATATGCATATACATATATGCATGCATATATGAATGTATAGAAAGTGTAAGTTCTTATGAACGATAGACATCTTAAAATTAAGTGATGAGTTTCAAGACCCAGATACTTAGAGGAAGTGATAATTTATTGACATATATCTATGACGATACCATTGATGAGACTGCAATAAGGACCGAAAACCATTTAAAGCTGTACAGAATTTGTTTAATCTACGAACAACTGTGTAATTTTGTCAGCTGTGTGTATGTTCATCATGTAGCCTTACATATACTAGGTCAAACCTAGATACTGCAGAGATTCGACTTCACGTTGAAATCCCTATTTTATCAAATTATTTGCTGAGGAATTGTAGAATACAAATTTGGTGTTCCAGTACAGTAGAGCTACTCCATTTCATGCATGTAGTACAAGATTGGTTATATGTCTCTACTGTACTGGGCAAGTGATGCTGAAATCTCTGATGAAAGAGTCAAAACTCCATCAGTGATCCTCATCATTTCTCTAAATCTACGGGAATATGTAAATTTAACATGACTGGATATCTACGATGTGGTTTTATTTATATGTATATATACATATGTATGCATGTAAGCGCCTGCGTGCGTATGTGTGTGTGTGTGTGTATACATATATGTAAAGGAAACATCACTAAAATATATATATATGTATATTTTGTATGTATACATACATACAAATATGAACCCCCAAAAGATGAACCCCCAAATGTTCACAAAGTGCGAGGAATGTTAATGCAGTAAATGGAGATGGGGCAATGAGCGTAATTCAATGTCAACAGTGGTTGTAGAAATTCCGAGACGGAAACTACAGGCTAAAGACGAGACTTGTCCTGAAAGATCTGTAGAGTTCGACTAGAACGTCCTGTAAACCCTGGTCGAACAACATCTCATCGTAATTGTTGAGGAATTTACATTATTTAGTTCTCGTGTTGTTTGTTGTTAACACAAAGTTTCGGCTGATACTGGGGAAAATTCGAATCTGGGTTCTCATTCCTAAGGTATTTTTCGATGCTGTTGTTATAATCATTATCATTATTATTATGATAATAATAATAATAATAATAATAATAATAATAATAATAATAATAATAATGATAATGATAATTATTATTATTATTATTATTCAGGTGACTGCCTGGACTCGAACTTGGAATCTAGGCGTTAGTAGACCGCGCCCTTAACCACTACGCCATATGCCCGTGTGTGTAGTGGTTAAGAGCGCGGTCGACTAACGTCAAGATTCCAAGTTCGAGTCCAGGCAGTCACCTGAATAATAATAATAATAATAATAATAATAATAATAATAATAATATAATAATAATAATAATAATAATGATAGTAATAATAATAATAATGATGATGATGATGAAGATAATAACAACAACATCGAAATATACCTTCGGAATGAGAACCCAGATTCGAAATTTCTTCAACACTCCTGATGAAGGCTGGAGGGTATATCAGCTGAAACGTTGTGTTAAAAACGAAGAAGATGGGGACAAATATCCTTCCACTATAAATAATGTAAATAATGTGCATAATTCCTCATCCCTTAAATATAGAACTGTTGTAGAAAGAGAAGCTTGAACTTGGTCATTCAATCAATCATCCGATTGCAACTTCGTGCCATCGGAAGAGTCAGTAAATTGAGTCAGTGAGTTCCTCACAAACATTCCGAGTCTAATCGAGCACAGAGAGTGAATATGTGTTGTTTGCTGTCACGTCGACCGAATGAAACTTTTCTGAACCAAATAGTGATTGGAAACGAAAAATAGGTTCTCTCTATAAAAGTCAAGTGCCGAAGACAGTGGATAGGGAAAAGGGAAAAACCGGCAGCCCAGGATAATGTAGGTCTTGACCGACGTATGGTGTTGTTAACTGTTTGGTAGGACATGAAAACTTTAGTCTACACTGAACTTTCAAACCCAAACAAAGCGATACCAAAGAACTACTGAGAGCAGCTTCAGCGGCTTACGTCAGTAACGTAAGAAAAATGACCGCCCTTAGTTTCAAAATGAAAGGTTTCTTCCATAATGCTCGATCACATACAAAGTGGATGACTTTCAAAAGGCTGGAGCAGTTTTAATGAGAGACGATGACTCACCCAGCATATTCGCCGGACATTGCCCCATCTGAGTATCATCTATTTCGCAGCCTTCAAAATCATTTGAACGGGAAAATAAATAAATTATGAAGACGAGGTCAGAACAGTACTGGAGGAGTAATTTTCGTTAGAGAAAAGTGAAGTTTGGACCTTGCAAGTCTACCAGATAGATGGACGTGCATTGTAGAAAATGTAAGGGGAGTATATTTTAGATTAAAAAGAACTTTCTTTATCTTAATTAAAAAAAATAAAAGATGTATAGAAAAACGGGATGACCCTATATTTATATCTACATCTATATATCTGTTTCTATCTATCTATCTATCTATCTATCTATCTATCTATCTATCTATCTATCTATCTATCTATCTATCTATATATATATATATATTATATATATATATATATATATATATTATATACGTAAATATATATCAACAAAACTCACAATACACTTCCAGTTCTTTCTTGATTGCCACCTTCTTTTACCATTTTGGCTCAATTCTTTTGACAAAGTCGTATTTCCATCTTCATGAAGGCCTTTTAAGTGATCTTTTCCAATTTCCTGGATACCACTCAGCACCTACATAGGTCTGCGTATAATTTGTATATTGCGACATATCCATATGTAACGTATGCTGTAACGTATGATTTTGGTATTCTTTATGTATGTATGTATTTGTGTGTGTGTTTGTGTGTGTATGTGCATTAAATTGCACATATTTGATATGAATAACAGCGCGCATCTTTATTGAAGTCAGATTACTGCTTTGGAAACCTCTGGAGAATCTCCTATCGTTGCTGACACCACAAAAACACTGCAAGTTGGTACATAGGACATGTAGAAGATGGGAAGAAGATATGCTCAGAAAGAGAGGAAATGCGGTGAGACAGTGAGTGAGAGAGTTTGTAACTTTTAATAATTGCCCCTTGTATTTAATTAGTAGCTGAATACTTGACCCCTAAACGATGAAAGAAAATGTTAAGTTTGCATAAATTCTTTGAGGATATCTAATAATCTATTTGACCCTATCTGCCCACCCCTCTCTCTTGCTCTGTTCCTGGCTCCCTACCTCCCTCCTTCCCTCTGTCTCCCACTTTATATATACATATATATATATATATATATATATATATATATATATATACATCATGTGTCTCTGAGTGTCCGTAAATGCGTGTTCTTGGGTAAGTACGTCTCAGTCTCAAGTGTGTTGAGAGAGAGATAGAGAGAGAGAGAGTGTGTGTGTGTGTGAAGAAAGACTGATAGTAAAAAAGAAACAGAAGGATGAGTTGGGGAAAAGACGGAGGAGGGGAGAAATAGGAGAAGAGAGAAAGCGAAAGAATGAATAAACTGAGAAGTGGAAATAGGTGCAAGAGATTAAGAATTGTTTGACACATATTCTTTGCGCAGCTCTGAAGAGAATACACTCACCTAGATACACTACCCCAACCACTTACACCCATTCGACTGAGAAACCTTTTTCAAAATTTATGTTTACACTCTGTCAAGTCACGGTTTTCGCCTGTTGTATACATAAACACATACCTAGTGACATGTACACACACACACACACACACAACAACACATATATAATATATATTATATATATATATATATATATAACATGCATATATGGGTGTTTGTTTATTATATATATATTACATGCATACACACACAAATACATACATACATATATATATATATATATATATATATATATTATATATATATATATATATACGTGTATATATTGTATATATATATGTATATATGCGTATACGCTAAGACGTTTGTATATGTATGAAAGAGAGAAAGAGAGGGGGTGAGAGAGTAATTGTGTATATTTATTGTTTTTGCTGTAGGTTTTCAACGCAAAACACATCAGTTACACTTCCAGTTACGACGCCTCATGTTTAACACTTTAACTTGTACGTTGAAGTCGGTTTTCTTGCCTCTTTATGGATTTCTCTCTTTCTCTCTCTCTATCACACAGTTTTTCTCTCCCACTCTCGCTCTGTCTCACTCTCTCTCCGTAACATCCTCTTTTCTCTCCCCAACATTCACTCCCTTCTTCAATTCTATATCTCCCCATTTCGTTATTTTTTTCTTTTCTTTTTGTGTTCCGTAATTTTCGCTATCATACAATCGATGCACAGTTGTAGGCAGTACGGCAAAGCGCACTTGCTCAATGCATTAGCAGTGTTGTGTATACTTACATCAAAGATATTCACCTTTATTGATAAAAACATGGACTTCACACTTTGGTATACTGTAGTTTAACACGTCAAAATCATTTCAAATCCATACTAATGTAACTTACCAATGACGTTTTCTAGGTACTTTCTTTACTTATATGTGTTGCTTTTTATTTTATTATTGTGCTGAATTTTTTTCTTTTTACTTCCGTACCTAATGGTTTTCCTGTTGGATGTGTTTTTATTGTTTGTTGTTGTTGCTCTTGTTGATTCCTTGACAAACAAATACCTTAAAAATCTTACGATGAGTTAAGGTATTATGAAAAGGAAAAACAAAGTAAAGCAATAACTGCTGGGAATCTACATGTGTTTCTTCTACTAAATAGTATTACGACACCTGAACAACAGTCAAACACAACCCTGCACAACTTAAGTGGATATACATTCTGACACAAGTTCACTTGCACAACTACACACATAGACACACGCACAAACTTTCACTAAATCATATGTACGCAAGCACACATATATAAACACATATATATAATAGATATATAATATATATATATATAGTATATATACATGATATATATATATATATATACATATATATATTTACAATATATATATATATATATATATATATATATTATACATACATAAATACACACACAGTGTAAGTATATAATATATACATACATATAAATACACACACATGTATGTATGCATGTATGTATATATATATATATATATTATATATATATATATATATATACTTGATACTTTGATACTTTGATAGGTTTCGGCCATTATTGGCCCAGGCCATGTCTAACCCAATAGCACCACCTGGTGAAGTCTTTCAAGTCAGATTTGGGCACTATGGCCCACTCAAGTAGAGAGTTATTGTTTACAGAGACATATCCGGGTGTAGGGGGTTTATCCGGGATTCTTGAAGGAATCTGTCCAAAGACTTCTTGAACCCTATAGGGTCAGTTTCTGTTTTAATGCGTTTTGGTGTAATGTTAAAGAGAGCGGGGCCAATTGAGGTGAAATAATTGTGCCGTATTGTTGTTATGAGATGAGAGTGCGATTTTTGTTTTGGGCGGATGGCACGGGGCCCAAGCCTTGGATGTACCTTAAAGGTGATGCCAACATCATTTGGGCAATGCTGATGGAATATTTTCCACATCATGCAGATGATGTAGCGCTCACGACGACGTTGGAGAGAATAGAGTTTTAGCTTTTCTAGTCGACCCCAATAGTCGAGGCCTGTCATGCCATCTATCTTTTTTGTGATTGCCCTTTGAGGTGCTTCGACTTTTATGATACCTTGTATTGTGTGGGAGACCACAGTGGACAACAGTATTCAAGGTGGGGTCGGGCAAAAGTGGAGAAGAGAAGGATAATGGTGTGGATATCTCTCGACTGGAAAGTTCTGAGAATCCAGGAACACATTCTGCGGGCCATGTCAACAACTTGGTGTTTATATGAGTGGCCCAGCTTACGTTGTTGTCCACAATTACTCCCAAGTCTCTGATGTTGTTGGACGCCGTGAGAGTTTCACCTGAAGGAAGGGAGTATGGGAGTTTCAGGGCATCCTCTTTTCCAAAGTGGATTAGCTCAATTTATCCTCGTTCAGCAGCATATTGTTTTTTCTGCCCATTGGATAACAGCCAGTAGATCTGACTGAAGGCATGTCCGGTCACTCGCCTCATTTATGACCTTCTGTAGCTTGGAGTCATCTGCAAAGATTTTTATGTTGCTGTGCTTGATGATGTCATTAATGTCATTAATGTAAATGATGAAAAGAAGTGGGCCCAGCACAGTGCCTTGCGGAACGCCACTACTGACTTTGGCTGGGCTTGATTTTACCCCTTCAACTACAACATGTTGAGATCTGTCTGTCAGGAAACACTTAATCCATTTCAGTAACTTTCCAGAGACACCAATGTTGGATAGTTTTTTCAATAGGATCTTGTGATCGACCCTGTCGAAGGCCTTACTGAAATCAAGGTAGATGACATCGGTGTTGGAGCCCTCTCCCAAAGCTCTCAAAATGTCCTCAAAGTGATGCAGGAGCTGCGTTAGGCAGTCCCTTCCATTACGGAACCCATGTTGGTTGGAGATCAGCCGTCTGTTGCTTTCCAGAAATTGGGTTATTTGAGATCTCACCACCCTCTCAAATACCTTGATGATATGAGAGGTGAGTGAGATCGGACGGTAATTCACTGCAAGGGACTTGTTTCCCTTTTTGAAAACTGGGACAACAGACTGGGACAGAAGGTTTTTTGGAATATAGCCAGCATCCAGTGAGTTTCTCCACAGATTAGCAAGGGGAGATGCAAGTTGGTGTCGACACCTTCAGGACACAAGCAGGGAACCTATCGGGGCCTACTGCTGAATTGTGTTTTATTTCGTTATCGCCGCTAAGACATCAGGGGCACTAAACGTTATGTCCGATATAGTGTGTTGGGGGTTGACATCACTGATACAGCCCAGATCGGCCATATCAGGATTGCTGAAAACAAGCAGTATTGTTTCTGCAGTATCTCGGCCATGGATTTGGCATTATCTTGGAGAGTGCCAGTTTCGTCAATTAGAGGGCCTACAGTGGAGACAGTGACCCTGCGTTTCCTCGCAAATGAAAAGAACACTTTGGGGTTGAGTTTGATTTTTTCAATGGCCCACTTCTCCTCAGCTGATCTTTGGTTATTGATGAGGGACTTCATGCATTGTTGGAGGTTATATTTTTTGGATTCAAGCAGTGCGATAGCTGTCGAATGTGTGTGTTGCTGTTGGCAGTACTTTAGTTTGTTAATTTTTTTGTTTGTTCTTTTTATTTTTCTGATAATGGTTTTTCTGTTTTGGGGGATTCTGCACTTTTTGTTCACAGGTCTTGGTGGGGAGTGTTTTGCACATATGTCTGTGACGGTGTCTACAAAGATCTGCCAAGATGTTTTATGGTTGGTGGAGATGTGTGTATGTGTAAAGGACCAGTCAACATTTGATAGCTCGTTCCTGATTGCATCCCAGTTGGCTTTATGGAGATCCATGTTGTCAAATGGGTGGGCTGGAGGAAGGTCACTAGGATTAGCTTTCGGCTGGTGGAATTTCATGTTACAGAGAACCATGTCATGGTCTGAAAGAAGGGTTTTTTCCACTGTAACGTTATGTATAGTGTTAGTGTGGTTACTAAACACTAGGTCCAAAATGTTCTGATGTCTTGTTGGTGCAAGGACAAGTTGGGACAAGAAAAACTCATTCGTAAAGTCGAAAAAAGGACTCTGCTGCTTCTTTGTCAGCGGTTGAGGCGGGAGTGCTTGGTTTCAAACAGTTTGTAGTCCAGTCAACACAGGGTAGATTGAAGTCTCCCATCATGAGTATGTTGCTAGAATGGCACTGTTGAATAAAGCACTTAATGCTGTTGAGGCATTCTTTAAAGCACAGTATGGGTGTTTGGGGCGGCCTATAGAGTCCAATTACTGTCAGATCATTGGCTTTGTTGTGCACGGTGACTGATTCACAGTAGCCGTTGGAGAATATACTATTTCCATCTGCCGTAAATGAATCATGCAGGAAAATGGCAGTTCCACCCTTCCTCCTGCCGATACGATCCGCGCGGATGGTTGTGAAATTCTTCACTCTCACTTCGGCTTCCAAGTGGGAGTTGTCAAGGTGGGTCTCAGTGAGAATGAAGAAAGGGATGTGGTGTGAATGGTTACCAACCCAGTCTTCAATGAATTGGACCTTCCATTTTTGTGCATTGATGGAAGGGCTGACACCTTGTGCATTGAGTAGGAATGTGGAGGTTAGTGTAGTGGCTGGTTTTGACTGTTGCAGGGGGCTTGGATTTTTTGTGTGTGTTAGTGGCAGCAATGTGGGGAATTGGTGCACTGGGGTAATAGCATAGGATGGTGTTGAGTGATGGCTAGAATGTTTTTGTGTATCTCTTTTGCCATGTTCAACATGGCTAAAAAAGAATTTTCCTGCTTAGGGAGCAGTTTTTGGCTGGAGGTGTGGTTGCACTGTTGGATAGGGTTGTAGTTTCCACTTTTGTTGTTGTTGTTTTTGTGTCTTCCTGAAAAGACTGGACCAGCATTACTGCAGCATGGTGTGTTTCTATTTTTATTGTTATTCAGGTTGTGTGTTGGCTTGAGGCCCCGTTTCTGTTTGTGCGTCGGGTCCCTGGAAGATGAGTGAAGGGACAGTCACTCAGTAGACATGTTCTCTCACGTTGGGAATACCGGCAGATTTTGGGACTCCGAGTTGTGTGTGTTTTGAATTTCGATTTACTATTTGGTGGTGTTGATGTTATTGTGGGATGCGTGCTTTGGCCTTGGCCGGTAGTGCGTCTAGTGCCGGGTAGATGCGTGAAGATGCAGTCACTATTTGTGCAGAGTCTCTGGCGCAGTGAATAGCGGCATATTTGGGGATTTCTGTTTGTGCCGTGGGGGGCGCATTCTGCTTCCTATATTTCTTTAAGTTTTTGTTACTGCAGTAGTATTGAGGTGGTGATGTGGGGGAAGAGGGCAGTGGTTTCTTATTTGGTTTTCTGTTGGTATTTTTGGTGATAGAAGACGATGGTGGCAGCGGTGGTGATGATGATGATGATAATTGTGGTGGTTGCTGTGATAGCGGTGAAAAGATACTGGCATTTAGTGAATCGTCTAGTAAGTTAGAGTTGAGGAGTGGCTGTTGTTGTTCTTGTTGCTGTGGCTGTTGTTGTTGTTGTTGTGCCTGACCGATGTCAGGGTCAGCCATTGTGTTGGGAACCAGGAGTGGCTCATTCTGTTGTTGTTTTGTTGTGGCTGCTGATTTTCTAGCTGTTGTTGTTCTTGAACTGTGAAAATATGTAGAAGCTTTTCATAATGGCCTCTTATCAGTTTGAAAGATACTTCGATATGTTTCAACTTGCTACGAATCTGTTTGACGGATCGTGTGTTGACCACTTGTGATTTTTTCGGCAATCTCATTCAAACACAAGACATTTAGATTTTCTGTTTGGGAAAGAGAGAGCCATGTGTTTATTAAAACATCAATTTCGTTATCAGACCAATTTCGTCTGTTGCAGGCCTGCAAGTTAGTCATGTTGTTTTTCTTTTGTTTGTTTTCCTTTTGATTTTTGAAAATATATATATTCTTTCTTGGGAGTTAAAGAAGTGTATATATATATAAATGTTCTCTCTTAAGGGTGTGAGTTTTTGATTATTTGGTTGTTTGAGGATATTAAAAGAAAAACAGGTGTATATAACAATATGTATATATATATATATGCATACATACATACATATATATATATATACATATATATAAATATAAATAAATACACACATAGTGTATGTATATACATGTATATATATGTATGTATATATATAAATATATATATCAATATTTCTCTCTGTCTCCGTCTGTATGTATGTCTCTCATGGTCTCTCATTTCCCCTGCCTCTTTCTCTCTCTCTCTCTCTCTCTCTCTTTCTGAATACACATACAAATCGTTCTGGAGTTATTATATAACCGATGAAGTGTGGAGGAAAGAAGGTATCACAATATGCTTGCCCGCGCGCGAGTATACGTGTATGTGCGAGAGAGAGAGAGAGAGAGAGAGAGAGAGAGAGATTGAAGGAGAGGGAGAGAGAGAAGAGATAGTGATACATAGGGACAGTTTAAATATAACACTGTTGCCATTGACATTGCTGCTCAATGGAATGATTTGCCGTAGGCCTTCAAGTGATTGTACGTTTGTAGTAATTTGATGAGTACAGGATAGAACAACCTGCGGATTTAGAAACCGCTCCGTTTCTGTAGGAACTAAAAACACGAATTTGGGAAAGTAAGCAAAATTGCTTCTCATGTTTTATGGACATTAACTCCTGAGAGTATCGCAGCTGTAATAAAATGCCACTTGGCACAACACTACTCATGATTAAAGAGACCCCGCCAAAAAGAAAAAAAAATAGATTCCAGACGTACGTTAATGAATTTGTCATAGGAATGACAGTTGATCGTCTTACGTAGCTCTTCCACGCACCTCTAATCATGTCGCTACACGGTCCCCATTTTATTTTCCTCTTGCTTTTAGACTTTATTTCTATATATCCAGGTATCATACGACCAAATAGCATTGTGATCAGAAATACAGCTAACGTAAGCAATATATTTTATTTCTCTCTGCCGAGATATTATACCGCCAAATAACCTTGTGATAAAAAAAATACAGCTAACATATTATACTATATATTTCATTTCTCAATGTTAAGGTACCATACCGCCAAATAAAGATTAGAAATAGAGCTGATATACTATGCTATATATTCAAGAGAGTCAAGAGTATTGAAAAGGTTGCAAAACGCAATGAAAATATTAGGAAAATAAAAATAAGAAATATGTTGAAATTTTACCGGTGAGTGTGTTACATTATAAGGCAGAAAAAGAAAACGACTCTCGGCAGACACAACAGTATATGCTTCAACACATGAACTCATATAAAGAATCTTGCAAACTAAACCCCAAAACGTAATATGTTTAAGTTGGTTTCATAAAACTTATGCGTACGATGCCTTACTGAATGTTATTGATATTTCAATGAATGATTCCACATAATTAATTACATATAACTAACACTACTCGTCCTTCTGGATCGTCAAAATGCAGGCTCAAACTTCACAGCGCACCATTATTCGGAAATTGCGGCAGCGCAAGCAAGATTATTGAATCATTTGGAGTAGTTTTGAAACATATATCTCACATGTTAAAGAATAAAGGAAATGCTATATTTTTCACCGAGGGGAAAGAAATCATACTGTACTGATAGGAAACTCCACCAGGTACCTAAAATCCATGGAGATTACTTAAATATGCTTCCCCCACACTGACAAGTTTATGCTTGCTATCTAGACCATTCCATCCTCCACGTCTAAATACAACCTCGACCGATTTAGATAACCATTTTCTCCATAGTCCTCTATTTAATCTAGATTTCATTTGTAACACGCTTAAAATATGGTTTGATAGACATTCTTACCATAGAACCACGAATACATTTCACAATAAAATCGCCTTAGCCCCCTCCCCACGAGCTTGGCGCCCTTGTTTCATAATTTGAAACTAACGTTGATTTGGTCTTCCATAGGTAATATTCGGATTTCTTTGACCTATTTTTACTGCTCTGCAATATTCAAACTAGTTAGATTATTTATTTAACTTATATTTAATTCAGTGACTAATTTTACTTATGTAATTTTAAAGAATTTTTAATGTAATTTATAAGAAAGTATAGTTACTATAAAGTTGTTCACAGTCGTAGTTAATCTATTTCCTTAAGGTGAAGAATAGTTCGGTTTTCCTTTCCAATTACGAAATTCTTAGTTCATAGCTGCGGAAATACCGTTTAAATTCTAAATTTCCGAGTATAAATATAACAATATTTTATATCTATTTTTCGTTACATGTTACGCTTCGGACAGCTTATTTATGGCTAATATGCATGTTTGTTTGACTTTTTCTGATTCCCATTAAATGTTGTTTCTGCCATTTTCTCCAAATGTGCATCTATGGTTCATCCTTTCATTTCATTTGTTCCCTTGTTTTCTCTTTCCTTTACTATCTCTCTCTCTCTCTCTCTCTCTCTCCTTTTCTTTCGACGGTATACGTTGATTTTACAAATCTCACCTGTGTAACTTGCTCTATATAACAATTAGGAATATCTAACTTAATTAACACTTCAGTGTTATCTTTCGCAATGCGAATCCGTGACAATGGTGACAGCCATAAATATAGTTAAACTATTTGTTCAAAATAAACAGTTTAAATAATTACGATACAACTCCACCTCCTTTAAGTTAATGAAACAATCTAATAAAATTGAATTGGCATTCTCTTTTTAACAAAGTCCGTGATATGCTTCAAAGAACAGAGTTCAATTTGTATTCGTCGCCACTAAAAAAAAAGTTAATATACAGTATGTGACACGATTACGGAACGTTTGAAAAAAAAACTGCTACTTACCTATTCTATCTTCTTTGCCTATCTTTTTTATTTCTTATTTTGGTCATTCTGAACATAATATTTGGTCAATAATTCCCCATACATCTGGCCACTCCCTTTTCTCATGTCTGCATTCTCTGACAGCCCACTTGAACAATCTGCGTTTCCGATTGGCCCCTTATATTCTAGCCTCCTCTATAGAGACAGAGCAGGCAAAGACCTTAGCGTACGCCACTCTGAATTGTGAGTATCCAATTTAGTCTTGTGGAAACCACTTGATGGTGATGTAAGAAGAGGTAAATGTGGTCACTATTACACTCCTTTATCAACAACTTGAAGGCAGATAGTGTCCTGGAGTCTATCCAGTACCTCGAGGTAGTGATGATTGACCGACGAGTGTGGGTGTTTGTTGCTGTGGCCCGTGTTAGAGCCCGACTATAATAATGATAATAAAAGTATGGACTAAGGCGGCGAGTTGGCAGAAACGTTAGCACGCCGGGCGAAATGCGTAGCAGTAGTTCGTCTGCCATTACGTTCTGAGTTCAAATTCCGCCGAAGTCGACTTTACCTTTCATCCTTTCTGGGTCGATAAATTAAGTACCAGTTACACACTCGGGTCGATGCAATCGACTTAATTCATTTGTCTGTCCTTGTTTGTCCTCTCTGTGGTTAGCTTCTTGTAGGCATTTTGTCTGTCTTTACGTTCTGAATTCATATTCCACTGAGGTCGACTTCGCCTTTCACTCTTTCGGAGCCGATAAATTAAGTACTAGTTGCGTACTGGGGTCTATCTAATCAACTGGCCCCCTCCCCAGAAATTTCAGGCCTTGTGCCTAGAGTAGAAAAGAATGATAATATGGACTGTTGGTTTTCTTGATTTCATCCTGCATGTACTGTGCAATCCTGTGCAGGGTCATGTCGATATTTGCTCCTGAAGATTTGAGAGGTTCTCATTTGTGATTCGCAGTATCATATAGAAGTCTCACTTCATACCAAGCAGCCTGTACAATGTTACAATGCAATAAAGTATCTTAATGAAACGGTAGTGCGATAACTTATAATTTATTTGTGTGCTTTTAATATTACATTTTATTATATTTTTATACTAATTGAAGTTCACTTCAATTTTGGTTTGTTTGGAATTCAGAATAACCAAAAACTCGAGAAATTCCTGGATTGTTTAACTGATGGCTGGTGTTCGACCATATAGCCATTAATGTATAGTCATAATCACAAGAACTCTGACGGAGTTCTTAACAGACTTCGACGTAATGTTCCAGATTATCTTCGGAATTTCGGCTGATTATACTTGAGATTGCTCAAATCTGGCCAGACCCAAGGAATAGACAAAGCTAACAGCATTAGACGGACACACATAAATGCATGCATACAAACATATATATATATATATACATACATTTAAATGGATTGGCAATACCTATGCAGATGCATCAAAAAAGCAACAAATGAAAGAGTTCTACTTGTCCTGTTGTAATAAAGACATTGTACTCTTTGCAAAGATGCGAACATTCGCGCAACGTCCTCACGAATAGACATGGCACTACGTCTGAAACTATATGTATAAATATAAGTCCGTGTGTGTATGCATATTTTTCTATATTTTTGTATGTATATTCATATATGCATATATATATATATATATATATATATTATATATATATATATATATATATTATATATATATATGTATATAAATATACATACACACACGCACAAACACACACATTCACACACATATTTGTAAGTGGAAATGTGCATTTTTATGTTGATATTCCTTTGCAAGAATACGTATTTCTGTGCCATATACTCTGTGTGTTTAGAAACCTGCACCGATTTGCTATTTAAATAAGGATAACAAGACAAAAAAAAAATACGAAGAAAACAGAGAAATCGAAACAAACAAACACAAAGAACATTCATTGTGTACAACAAGTAAAATGGCGAAAAAAAAAACAAATAAAAATCTCTGAAAGAATTTCAGATATACGAAAAAGTAACACAGAAATATATGCATAAATAAAAAAAAAATAGTAAGGAAAATTATATGCAATCATTGTTAACCTAAAAGACTCGCTTTTATTAACGGATATAACTGAATGCATGTAATGCACCCACTTTACACAGAAAAAAATAAATTACCTTTTTCATACAATCAATGTATTTTTCATTTCTTTCGTTCTTATTGCTATTACCATTGATCAGCTGTGTTTATATTCTGTTCCTTCGATTTATACATACTTACAAATATACATACACACACACACACACATACATATATATATTTATGTCGTTTCTATTCTTATTCGATTCGAAACCATTTTAATGCGCGCCTTGGAACGACCACCAAATTAAATACGTAAACAATAATGCTATTGCACAAACAAATACTTCTACACACGCAATCATTGCAGCACCAGATATATATATATATATATATATATATATATATATATATATATATATATATATATACATACATACATACATATATACATACATGCATACATACTTACATATATATATATATATACTATATATATATACACATATATATACATATACATATTCTATTATATGCAAATAAATATATATGTTTATATATATATATATACCTATGAATATACTTATGCATGCAGGTATATATATACATATACATGCACACATACATACATACCACACACACACATATATATATATATACACGTATTTCTCTATATACTCTCACGCTGTCTCGCGAGGGACTACAGGTAATGTAACATGTTGGTATTCAAGGATGTTTGTTAAAATCCTTTACAAACCTTTCAACAAAGGCGCTGCTACAATGTGGTCGATAGAAATAGCAGTAATTGAGATCTGAGACTTGACCCCGATAACTATGAAATAAAAAACTCTACTAAAAGGAATCAAGCACGCGGCTGCAGTGTGAAAAGAGGCGGCCGACTGAAGGTGTCAGCCAAGTACACGAATTGAAAATGATGCCGATAGAAATACATTACAGATCCCTAGCAATTCTTCTAGCCTATAGGCCTAAACTGATATTTTATATATGGACTCTAGAAGGAGAAAATGTATAGTTGATCTCAGCTTGAGAAGCAATATATATATTAAACGTATTTAGATATTCTAACGACAATTCCGATTTTACTGCCTATATTTTTGTTGTAAACTTTAAAAACAAACAACCCTGTTACTCAATATTTTTTGCATGTTATACTCATATTTATTGCTTGGATTTTGATATATATATATATGTATTTTGTTTTGCGCTTCTGGGTTTTCTGAACGTAAAAGAAATACACATTAACTCGTACAAAGTGTTCTCTGCTCCTCCTCGTATTAACCTATTGATCTTATGATCTTTATAACAATAAACGTTTCTGATCCTCAGTTACTTCTGATATATGGGGGGATTCTCTGCTCCTTTACGCTGTTCGTTACTCTCTTTAAATAAAATTTCCGTTTCTACTCTACAAAATAGATACATACAAATATTCCTTTACCGGTTTTGCCAGATGTAGCAACACCGAGTTCGTGCATGATAAGTAAACGTAATACCGAGTTTTCCAGAAGGTATTTCATTACACTGGGGTTGAATTAATAACATATAGCTCGGTGGGTGGTAGATAGCATAATCATTTTCTCAGAAAGTTTTTATTTCGGATATGCTGCGAATCTTATCTAAAGTAAGCACTAAAGTTGACTGTTGTCACGGGTCAACATACACAATATACTCATATAAAGAAGATATATTTTCAAACAATTGCACTAAAGTGTCACTGCTATCTTCTCTTTGGGGTTGAAGATGGTAAGAAACGTGAAGATATTTTATACATTTCAAGACACCAGAACCTAAATGTTGCTACTGAAATACAATGATATATCTTTCCTACGTTCAATTAGGTTTAAATTTATTTACACTTTATGGCGTTCTCTTCTATACATACATACATACATACATACATATCTATATGTATCTGTGTGTCTGTGTGTGTGTGTGTGTGTGGTGATCTGTTATTCTTTTACTTGTTTCAGTCATTTGACTGCATTCACCCTGGGGTACAGCCTTAAAGTGTTTTAGTCGGAAAAATCGTACCCCCCCCCCAATTCGTATTGTTTGTAAGCCTACTACTTATTCTATTGGCCCCGTTTGCCGAACCACTAAATTACGGGGAAATAAGCATACCAGTATCTGTTGTCAAGCAATGGTGGGAGGGTCAAACACAGACACACATACATACATACATACATACATACATACATACATACATACATACATACATACATACATTATATATATATATATATGCATATATATGGGTACAGATCACCAACGGTGCAAATAAGATGACATACGGAAACAAACGAGTTAAACGTGAAAAACTGGAAAACAGGACAATCTAACACGTCGTCAGTTGTCAACTGTCTATCTCCTCCTCATTTCTAGTATTCAACGATATGAGTCTTCAAAGACAGTTGCTCCCATAAATTCTAAAATAAAATTTAGGATTTATGGAAGGTCAAATTTGGGAACAAAACATGACAGTGGAGACATAAAAAAAAAACCCGAAAGAAAGCAAACCTAGAGATTCTTTAGACCAGAACGTGAGGAAAATAGTGAATGCTGTGAGAAACATTTTTTGGAAAAGAGAAGAGATAGCAGAGAAAGAGAAAAATCATTTCTGCTCTTATGAACGCCCGTGCTGGAATAGAAAGATGGTCACGTGAGGAAAAGAAAGAAAGACGGGTAGTGGTTACGTGTGTGCAACGAGAGAGGGAGAGAGAGAAAACTGAGAAAGAGGAGAGTGAGAGAGAAATTTCCCCAAGACACCTGAAGAAGGCTGGAGAGTATATCAACCGAAACGTTGTGTTAACAACAAACAAGATGAGGACAAATATCCGTCGAATGTAAATAATGGAAATAATGTACTGAGCTGTTATATTTGAGATATTTACTCGCATAGTTTCCTTTATGTCTGCTCAACTTGCTCCCCCTCCCTATAGCCATTCTTTACTCCGCAAATTGGTCCCCGTAGAGACATCAGAATATAAATCTGAATACTTTTGCGCGCTACTATGTGTATGTATGTATGTACATGCGCGCATACGCGATTGCTGTGAGCATTTTTACTTCGTCCCCTTCGGTTTTCTCCCCTTATTTAGCGGTCATTCTAATAGCACTTTTGTCTTAATAACGGTCAATTGCATAGTAATTTCCCTTTCTCTAACGGCCATTTTCTTAGCATATTTTGATTGCCTCGATAACTGATGAGATGCCGGAGCAGTTTTCTGCCCCGACATCCGAACCTCGGAGTTTTATTATGGCATCCGAATATTTGTCCCATATTATATCAGAGATAAATTCCTCTCTCTACATAATATCGAGGTCTCTTTCTTTCTTTTGTTATCTTGCCGTTTTTACCAATATATATATGTATATAAGTATATATGTGTAGATATACGGGTGTTCTGTGTCAGGGTTTGACACGAACTATTGATTCACAACCGACGCTTTTGTATTTACGTCCAAGTAAAAAAGAGCATCAAAAGAGACCACTTCATACTAAAGTAACCACACAAGTTACATCGCAAATTATAAAATGGTGTATAATAAACATGACAAAATAACTGTTTGTTAAATGGATGAAAATGCATATCAAATAATCAACGACATGTTTGACTGCATTTGGAATGGTTTGCTCTATTCATACATATGTCCATCTATATGTATATTATATATATATAATATATATATATATATATATATATATATATATAATATATATATGTATGTATGTGTGTGTGTGTGTGTGTCTGTGTCTGTTTGTGTGAACGAATGCATGCATATATATATATGTATGTATATATGTCTGTATGTATGGAAGGTTGTTTTCACAAGGCTCCACCTAGCATTTAGGATGGATTCTGCAGCCTTAATCCGTACACATACAATTGACATGCAAAATAAGCGTTCACTGTACAAATTGTAAAAGTTTCACAAATCTTGCGAATGTCATGGCGTTTGTCCTTCCTTCCACAAAAGATCATTGAGAACGGATTCCAATATACAGATAGTATCTTTGTTGTTTATCAAACCACATTCGTTTAAATAAGTATACCATCAATATAAAAGAATCTACGTATCGAGCTTCTTGATATAGTTGAAATATTAGGCTTTAGGCCTATACAAGATACCAATATTGCATTTTAGTATATTCTTCCATTATTTGATACTTTCAATCATTGAACTGCGGCTATGCTGGAGTAAGTTGTTATGTATTAATATCCATCTAGCCATACAGTCATTCATTCATACATACATAATACATACATACATACATAATACATACATACATACATACATACATACGTACATACGTACATGCATACATATTTCTGTTTATAGGCAATAGCAAAAATTTATAACAACAACAGTATAATTACAAGAATGCAGAAACAAGAAAACAATACGGTCAATGATATTGTAGGAGAATCGAAAATCATAATAAAAGTGTTTTGGTTTGGCATCATTTCCAATGCAATGCTACAGGCAAGAAAAACAGAAAGACAGAAAATATTGAAAGAGAACTGCCATACTGAACGTATTTGTAATTCATTTTTTTGAGTGTGTCTATGTGTGCGTATACATATACACCCACATTAATATATGTGTGTCTTGGGTATGCATAGGTATATGTACATAGATGTGTGCAAATATTTTATATGCATGTATCTGTGTGTATGACTCTATGCATATTTGGATATATGCATAGTCATCGGAGACATATATCTATGTGCGTGTGCATGTGTGTATATAATTATATATATATATACAACTCCAATATACATACATACTTTCCTACACACACACACACACACAATATATATATATATATGTGTGTGTGTGTGTAGGAAAGTATGTATGTATATTGCAACTCCAATATATATACATACTTTCCTATACACAAACACACACACACACACACACACACACACACACACACACACCACACATATATATATATATATATATATGTAGGAAAGTATGTATGTATATTGGAGTTGTAGTTCTTGGAGAGTAGTTGATTATGATAAACACTGAAGAATGTGTAGAATACCAAATAGGCTATATTCCTAGAAGTTTATATCTGGCTGCCGCAATCTCTAGAAATGTTGTTTATATGCAAGCACACACATACATCCAAGATGTAAGTAATACTGAGCATAAAATATTTCTATCTGCATCATCACTCATATGTACCTACCTACCTACTATACCTAATTCCTACCTTACCTACTTGCTACCCACCTACCTTCCACCCACCTA
>NC_043009.1:5303677-5366177 GCF_006345805.1 Octopus sinensis
GCATGTATCTATCTATCTATCTATCTATCTATCTATCTATCTATTATATATATATTGATATATATAGATAAATGTGCATATATGTTTGAGTATATCTCTAATATATGTTATATATATATAGGTGTGCTTATATGTCTACCTACCTACCTACCTACCTACCTAGTTATCGGTCAAACCTCAATCTCCGCTCTTGGATGGTTGATGAGAGAGTTGGTATATTCCCATGTAACCTTTGTTTTAGGTGCTCCCTCCAAATGATGTTGAGCACTTCACGTAACATTCTGATGTATGCACGGTCCAGTATGCACCTGAGTCTCTTAGTGAGAGTCCAAGTCGGAGATCCAAATACAAGCACCGACTCAACAACTACTCTGAAGGACTGTCTCTTCATTTTATTGGTTGGGTTGACTTCCATATTATCCTAAGACCGTCTGTATCTGCCCACGCCTTAGCACTGCAAGACTGAATATCATTTTCAGTGGACACAATTTTGCTGCCAAGGTAAGTAAACTCGTTGACATTTTTCATGGGCCTCTGTTTGATCGTCCTGATTTCATCTGTTGTGATCAAGGTGAAAAACGTTGCCTTCTTGTCATTTATATACAGTCTTAAGTTAGCGATAGCATTTTCCAGGAGATAGATTAAAGCATCTTTTGTGTTGTCTGCATAATCGGCGTCAGTCAAGCAGGTGGCCGGATATTTTCTGCGTCTAGACTTCTGTAAACGGAATCTCAGATCATTGTGTTGATCTGTTGAGGTACGCAAAACATAATCGAGACACAGGATGAACAAATACGTAGCCAGTGTGTCACTGTGCATTACTCCTGCACGAATATCAAAGAAGTCAGCATCTCCATCTGGTGACCGCACTTTCGCTCGGGTATTTTATACAGAATCATTACTGCCTTTATTGTTTAATCAATGATACCACGTGATGTGATCGTATTACCATTTGGGGCGTCTTTCTTTTGCAGTAATTCTCCCCTTTTCATCGATTTTTGCGATAGCTGAAACGAAGGAACGTCGTGCTTCGGTGAAATTCTCCTTTCTGCTGGGAAAAACAGCGGCCGAATTAGTTGTCATGCTTAAAACAGCTTACAAGAACGTTGCCACGAGCATAACACATTTTGACGAATGCTTTCCACTCTTTAGGGATGGCCACTTGTTGCTTGAAGACCAATCTCTTTCAGGAATAGTCATGAACAGATCTTCGAGGGCCATCACCGAACAATTGTGGAACTTGTTGATACGATTGGTGAGCCCTGGAGCTCCTGCCAACGAATTTTGTGTGAGGAATCGTGAATGAAAAGAGCTGCAGCATAATTTGTGCCTCCTTTGCTCACAGAATATCAAAATCAGTCACGAATGATGCGTGTCATGTACTGAATGAGCAGTTGGAAGTTGATCGGACCTCCTTTCGAAGGTCACCACTGGTAATTAAAGCTACTGCTACGGCTACGACACGGAAATGAAGCAGCAATCAAGTAAAGTGAAGACGCTGCTGATATATTTCATCTATGCTAAAGAATTTCTCCACAGAGAATTTGTTCTTGGTCAAACTGTTAACCAGACGTTTTACTTGGAAGTTCTGAAAGCGTTCGTAAAACAAACGAAAACGCCGCGACCTGTGACAAAGAGGAAATTGGTGGTTTCATCGCGACAATGTGCCTATGCACACCGCCG
Source organism: Octopus sinensis (assembly GCF_006345805.1). Lineage (NCBI taxonomy): Eukaryota > Metazoa > Mollusca > Cephalopoda > Octopoda > Octopodidae > Octopus > Octopus sinensis. The sequence goes on from NC_043009.1 coordinate 5,305,361, forward strand.
TGAGCGTAAAAAAGTCGTTACGAAAAATGGCATGATTCCCCTTACCCACCGTCCCTATTAACCCGATTTTGCTCCCTGTGATTCTTTTTTTGTTTCACTAAATGAAAACAGACCTTAAAGAAAAGGTTATGCAGATGTGGATGCGGTAAAAAAAGAAACCGACGGAGGCGTTAAATGAAATCACTTGGCAATGAGATCCGGGTCTGCTTCGATCAGTGGAGAACGCATTTGGACCGATGCATGGTTTCATCTGGAGAACATTTTAAAGAAGATGAATGTGTAAAAATGAAAAAGTGAATAAAATAATATTGCAATATTCCGGTTTCTTTTGGGAACCCTGGTATATACATATATATATATATATATATATATATATATGTCAATATAATAAGGGCAAAACTAATTAATTATAATAATAAGAAATGGTAGAAATAACAAAATTTGGGGTGCTATTTCAAAAAGTTCGGTATGTGGTAAAGCAATTTTTTGCTGAACCCTAATTATATAAAGTAATATATATATATATATTATATATATATTATATATATATATATATATATATATATATATATATATATATATAGATATATATATATATTATATATATATATATATATATATATATATATATATATATTTTATATTTATATTTGTACTGATGTGTTTGGGGAGAGTCATTCTGTTTTAGTGTCTTTTAATTTAACACACTTACCGGTAAAATTTACATTTATTTCTTTGTTATTTTTCTAGAATTTTCGTTGCGTCTTGCGACCTTTTCAATAGTTTTGACTCTCACATACAGATATATGTGTGTGTCTGTGTGCTTGCGTCGGTGTATCCGTTTGTATGCGTATGTGTGTGAGTAAACGTCGGTGCGTCCGTGTCTTCGGGGATATTTGATTGATAGATAGGTAGATAGATTGATTGATTGATAGATTGATTGATTTTATTATCATATAAATTAGTTCTTTTTTAATTCTTCCAACGTATTTATTTCCTTTCCAGTGTTATTTGAGTTCGCAAGAAAATTATTTGTATCTTAGCTTTTATGTATTTCTTTTTTTTTTGTTTTTTCTATAGATCTGTTCTTCTTCAACAAGTTTTAGTTATCGCTTTCAGATTTTGGATAAATTATCCCAAATTTTAGACCTATGCCAATGGCGTGCCACTTAGAAAATACGGAACGATTTTATCTCACAACGTAATACATGTCTATGTATATGTATTGTAAAAATTATGTCACGTGGTATGCTTAATATCCAGTATAATATCATGTACTATATTTATATACATATGCTCACATACAGATAGACAAACTGAAGAAATGTAAAGACAGATTCTACCAGTTATTGACGGACCATTAAGATATATTTATATTAATATACACAAACTCTATGTGTACAATCGTATCTATATTTCCATGGTTTGCCAGAAGTTAATCTAATACATGTTTGTACAAGTAAATATATATATATATATATAATATATATATATATATATATATATATATATATGTGTGTGTGTGTGTGTGTGTGTGTGTGTGTGTGTATGCGCGTGTGTATGTCTGTGTATACATACATACATACATACATACATATGAATTTTTATATACATATAAACATTTATATGTATGCAATAATATATGTACGAATGCATGTATATATATTATGTATATGTATATATATATAATATATATATATATATATATATATATATGTATATATATATATATATGTGTGTGTGTGCTCGCGCGCGCGTGTGTATGTGTGTGTGGTGGTGTACAGAAAACGTTTGTTTATTCTGTGGCTGTAGTTGAAATTGCGATTCTCTTGTAACATGAAAATAGTATAGAAGTTCCCGTGTCTTCAGGTATAGCAATTTCCTGAACAATTCAACAAACAGCAGCCAACGAGACTAAATGCCACCCAAACCCACCCTCACATGTTAACCAACACATTTCATGTCGAACACAAACACTATAATTATCAAAATCTACATTAAATACATCTAGTAACGCTTGGTATTTCAAATCACATGAAAGTACTTTTAAAATATCATATTTTTCCCGGAATATTGCGGTGTGCGCTTTAATATCTTTCAAAGCATATTGATTCTGCCTTTGATCTTTTAATGCTCCTTACATTTATTGATTACTAATCGCTTTTTACTCTTCATTTAACATGGTTTTGCATATTTTCCAATAAAGCAATGAAATTGTTATTAATATTGATCACAGATATTTACCCTTATTTATATTTCACACACATACCCACACATGTATTCACACGCTCAAACCTAATCACATATACATATCCATGAAACAACCTACATACATCCACCATCATTCACACACATATATACACGTAGTCTTGCACATATATAAATTATAAATCATATATATGTGTGTGCATGTTTGTGTGTGTATGTGCGCGCACACACACACACACACACATATATATATATATGTATGTATATATATATATGCAAATATATAGAAAATGTATGTTGCATACACATGATTGTTATAATATTATTAACGTTGTTTTCTTTCTTATTATCATTAAGGATATATGTATGTATGTATGTATGTGTATAAACTTATATTTAGAGAGAAAGAGAGAGGGGGGAGGGAGAGAGAGTATCTTAACTATAATCGTCATCATCCTCAACATCATTAGCTGGTCATCTACAAGATCGTCCAATACTATGTTATGATACTAATGATGATGATGATAATAATAATAATAATAATAATAATAATAATAAGAAGAAGAAGAAGAAGAAGAAGAAGAGAAGGAGAAGAAAAAGATGATGAAGTAGAAGAACACGAAGTAGAAGAGGAGGAAAAAGAAGAAGAAGAAGAAGAGGAGAAGAAGAAGAAGAAAAAGAAGAGAAGAAGAAGAAGAAGAAGAAGAAGAAGAAGAAGAAGAAGAAGAAGAAGAAGAAGAAGATGATGAAGTAGAAGAACACGAAGTAGAAGAGGAGGAAAAAGAAAGAAGAGAAGAAGAAGAAGAAGAAGAAGAAGAAGAAGATGATGAAGTAGAAGAACACGAAGTAGAAGAGGAGGAAAAAGAAGAAGGAGAAGAAGAAGAAGAAGAAGAAGAAGAAGAAGATGAAGAAAAAGAAGAAGAAGGAGAAGAAGAAGAATAGTAATAATAATAACAATAATAATTATGCTGATGATTATGATGATGTTGATTATAAGAGTTGCAGCAGCAGCAGCAGCAATAACAACAACATTTTTCCTTTGTCTTCTTCTTCTTATAATAATAATAAAAATAATAATGATAATAATAATAAAAATAATAATAATAATAATAATAATAATAATAATAATAATAATAATAATAATAATAATAAAAATAATAATGATAATAATAATAATAATAATAATAATAATAATAATAATAATAATAATAATAATAATAATAAAAATAATAATACTGATAATTATTATTATTATTATTGACCCGATCGTCCTGAACCTCCTGCGCACTGGCCTTCCCCGCCTCCTCAGCGTCATTGCCCTTATCAAACCCTGAGCCTCAACTTGGTATTGTGAAGTGCTACAATAACTAGCAACAACAAAAACTCCTTTCTATCTCACTTTGCATTCTTCAAATAGAAAAACAAAAGAGGGACATTTTAAGTAATACCACCCTCGGTACTCTGCATATATGAAAAAAAAAAATAATGAATTTTCACTCTTGCAAAGGCATTTTGTCACAGTTCCCCTCCGTCAGGCGTTGGCCTGTCGGAATAAACATCAAAACAACATTTAGGAAGTCAGCTATAACAACTCCAGCAGCTAGCAACATAAACAGCATCTCGGTCGCGTCTCTATACACGGCCATATTTTTCGTCTCTTTTTCACAACCGATTGGATATTAAATATATAAAACCTTATTATATTTCTTTAATGTTCCAAATGTTCTTTACCGATTTGTGTAAAAATTGTTATATACATTTATGAACAGGTGTGAAAATTGTTCTTGCTTTTAGCGAAAACATTTACACAATATATTAAGTATATCATATATTTCCATACTTAAGGGAATATGAGTGGTTAGATGTGGGTTTATTGATTAGTTTTATATAAATATTTATAGTACTTTTTAAAGAATTTCTTTTATTATATCATAATTTCCCAATACTGTTGAAGAAATTGAAAGAAGCAATTTTCGTTACACATAAGAACTCATACCAGCTCGTATATTTGTAACAATATATGCATATACGTATGTGTGTGTATACATACATAGATTCATACAAAGACACACACATACACACACACAGACATATATATTTCACTTGTCCATTGCGAGAATAATAACGCAGCGTAGATCTCTGGATACGTATGTTCCAGAACGAAGTGTTAACTGAGTATAGAGCGATAATTAAAGAGAGATAACAAAAGAATTAATGATTTAAATGTATAATATAATTATTTATTCCTTCGTCATCTCTCTTTCCTGTATAAATAATTAACTGACACTCCGTCGGTTTCGACGACGTGTTTTCTACTTGATCCGATCAACGGTGGAGCCTGCTCGCGAAATTAACGTCCATGTGACTGAGCACACCATAGTCATGTGTACTCTTAACGGAGATCTCGGAGATTTAGCGTGAGGCAGAGTGTGACAAGACTGGTTCTTTGAGATACAGATACTAATCATTTTTGCCAGCTGAGTGGACTGGAGCAACGTGAGATAAAGTACCTTACTCAAAGATATATGTATTATACACACACATTCACACACACACACTCACACACACACACACACACACACACAGACATATCTGTGTGTGTGTATTATAAGGCAGCGTGGTGGCTATATCATTAGCACAGAGGTAAAAATGCTTAGCGGCATTTTGTCCGCCTTTATCTTGTGGTTCCGAATTCCGCCGAGATCATCTGCGCCTTCCACGTGTATATGTACACAAACAAACACACATATGTGTGTGTATATATATATATATATATGTGTGTGTGTGTGTGTGTGTGCGTGTGTGTGTGTGTGTGTGTGTGTGTGTGTGTGTGTGTATGAAAGTATTCGTATGTGGTGTGTGTATATATATATACTAATTATGTACTATCTTTGTATAGCCCATTGATGAGACAGTATACTTATCTACAGGAACAGAAAATCCTGATCTGAGGTTATCCAATATAATTTTGCTACTTTGTGTATTTGTCATTTCACCTTGTGCTCTGTGAATACATGAAGTGGTTTTTAGAATCAAGGTTTGACTGCTATCTCTAACATGGTGGTATCTCTTAGATACTCTGAATCATAACTCTCTCTCTCTCCCTCCCCCTCTCTCTCTATATATATATTAGAAGGTTTGGAGATGATGCACAAGTATTATATATTAGAATAAATAAGGTACTCAGAAATATGGATGGTTTTATATTTACAGATATTTATTAATATGCCAGATGTTCTTTATAAATCATATGCCAGATGTTCTTTATAAATCATATATTAGCGCTTGCTAATAGTGGACGCAAGCGCTAATATATGATTTATAAAAACATCTGACATATTAATAAATATCTGTAAATATAAAACCATCGAGATTTTTCAGTACCTTCTTTCTTCCAATATATATATATATATATTAATTATTGCGTACTTGTTTCACCTAATTTTTAGATGTGTAGTGAGTAAGGAAACCATCTGAACCAATTTGAATGTCAGAGTGCAGCATATTGATTTGCTACATGAATTCGGATTGTAAAATCATTTCTATCATTACAGAGTAATATAAAGGGATAATCTATATGCTATTCGTGAAGGTCGAAGCAGGGCGTAAATGGTAGCTTTCGTCGCTCGTGGTGAGTTGCATTTCAGTAAATTTTAATTATATAAACTTACGAGGGTGCTAAACTGATTTTTAGGATGAAAGGTTAGATAAGAAATTCGGATGTTTTAAATAATTTAGATAATGTAGTAGTTTGTGAAATCTCAAGTCTACTCTATAACTGATTACTTTCAATGCGTATCTGTAAGAGTTGGTTTCACGATGAAAAGTGTACCTACGAACTGTGTTTTTTGTTTGTCGTCATATTGTCTCTTAAATCATGGCTGGCAAAGTTAACATTACATTACGAGAAGAGCACTTATTATTATAACGTTGCCATATATCTGTTGAAAAAAAAAACTTCCTTGTAACAATTCATTATGTTAATAATGAAATATTTTGTGAACTAACTGCCATTATCAAAATGGCGTTTGAAATGATAAATTAATATGAAATGTTGCATTCAAACTTTTGTTTAAATTCCTTCAATATAAGAAGATTGTATGACAGGACTAGGAGATATTTCGAGTAGTTGGTAACAAAGGAGTTCTTCGAATACACATTTAGTAATTGATTCTTTATAAATTAAGTAAATGCTTGAGCTTTAAATACATATTCGAGACAGCAACAGAAGACAAGATATAAAAGTTATCAATTTTTCTGCAAATCTTCGTTAAACTTATAATCATATCATAAATCTTATCATCCACCTACAAGTTCCAATAATTACTTTAATGTTTCAAGATGATTGCTATGAATAGTTGTACTTATAAACCGTGGACACTGTAAATTTGGGCACCAACTATCGATGATTAAAATCAGATATTGGTCTTGTTCAATGCATTGTGGGAACCAGCTACTCTTCACTAAAGTCTAACATGTCGATTATCGGTTATTTGACATTGATTTCATTACATTAGATTTAAAGTAAATTGTTCACAGATGGATCGAATCTATTGACCAGGTTTGATTGCGATATGTCACTCTACTACCGATAGATATTATATCGATGTTTGATTGATGAGAACCAAATTGAATCTAGTTCAGCTGATCGGTGTACATAAATGTATTGCATATTCATTTGCACCTTAATGTTGCAATTTCTGAACAAAAAATTTGTTCGGTATAAACTTCCAACGTACAAACATCTACTACACTAAATTCTTGACGGGTAAATGGTAAGACACTCAATTGTTTTTATGTTTATCACTGATACACACGCGCGCGCGCATATGAAACTGTTCCATCCAGTTTTCACCTCTAATGATATTCGTTTACATGTATCTCTGGGACTGTATAGAAGGTATTATCCGAAAAATGCCATTCGTTTTTCGATACTTCGAAGCTTAATGTTTAAACTAGATTTTGCCATTTCTTTTCATATAATTTTGCCATTTTTATCGAATACTTCCAGGTCTCTTGAACTCATAAACGTCCGTAGTAGAAGGTAGATCAGGCAGTGCACCATAATATTGTCTACATCTACACATTCAAATGTGGTTGGGAAGGTCATGTACTCGACTCTAACCAAAACAACATTTAATTATTCTCGTATAGTTTCAGGAGGTTAAGTAAGTTCCATTGTAATCCTGGTGCTTCTTAGCTAGGAAAATGGTCTTCAGCAGGAGAGATTACTGCACCATTTCAGGAGGGTCAATCTCATGCATAGCTAGAGTCTAGATTCATCCAAAAATGTTAAGACGTCAGTTCTAGAGCAAGACGTTGACGTTCATTACTAGTAACCTTTGTTACCCAGGCTCAACTCGCCGCTAGCGGTCTGATATCCACAGGGGTAATGCTAATGAAGAAATGCATATGTTTTTTATGTGTTGGTAATCTGTGATGCGGCTGCATATAATATAATATAATATAATGAAATTATTGTATACAGTGCTCAGGTGCATCACAACTTGTCAGAAAGTGCATATAAAGTACATGCAGTAATGTAAAAATGTCTGGAAAGCGAACAATGTATGAGTCAGATACATGCCTGAAAATCAGGTGTAGTGTTGGCGAATCTCAGAAAGCATGGAAGTTTTGAAGGATGCAGTGCTCCGACAACTAACAACTGATGCCGGCAGTTTGTTCCATGCTTCAGCAACTCTCAGCGTGAAAAATGTTTCCTGAAGTCATGGGAGCTGTGTTGTTTTCTGACTTTGTAAATATGTCCACGGGTGTTAGATGGGTGGAGTTTGAAAAGGTGCTCAGAGTTATTGTTTGTACGATGGTTGATAATTGTATGGGTGTCTGCTAAGTCAGCTGCCAGACGTCGGAGTTTCAATGAGTCCATGCCCAGGGAAGTAAGGCGTTCAGGATATGGAAATTGCCTGATGGAGGGTATTCTTTTGGTTGCACGTCTCTGAACAGCTTCCAGACGATTGATATCCTGGGCAAGATAGGGGTTCCAGACCGGTGATGCAAATTCCAGGTGAGGTCTTACCATAGCTATATAAAGCCGCAGATATATAGCCGGAGAGCGGCTCACAAAGGATTTGGTGAGTGATGCCAAGACACCCTCAGCCTTCTTGACAATTTTAGCGATGTGTTTTGTCAAACGCAAATCACTGTCGACAATAACACCCAGGTCACGTTCACATGAAGACTTTTTGAGACTAGTGTTGTGGAGGGAGTAGGTGGATGCTGGGTTTCTCCTCCCAAAATGCATGGTGGTACATTTGTTCACAGCCAGCTTGAGTTGCCAGTCCATGATCCACTGCTGCATTGTGTCCAAGTCTGCTTGCAATAGAGATCTATAGTGTACAGGATTTGACCTCTATATTTCGAGGTACAGCTTGATGTCATCTGCATATTTCAGCACTGTGACATTCTTTAAGTTGGCATCTATGTCATTAACATATGCAACAAATAAAAGGGGGCCAAGAACAGATCCCTGTGGTACACCAGATGTCATCTCATAGGGCGAGGAGTGCTGTCCTAGAACAGTGACAACCCATTTTCGGTTGAAAATAAAGGACGTCAACCAGTTATAGAGTTCGTCTCTTACACCCAACGCAGAAAGCTTCACCATAAGTCTTTTGTGTGGCACAGAGTTAAAAGCCTTAGCAAAGTCCAGGTAAACAACATCCACCCAGGATCCGCGATCAGTAATTTGGGTAATGTCCTCAAGAAACTCGATGAGTTGATTACAGCAGCTGGAGTTAGGAATAAATCCGAATTGTGACGGCTGGATGAGGCTGTGAGACTTCCAGAAGTTCCAGAGGGTTTCTCCGATACAGGATTCCATCAGTTTGGCAATGCAGCTAGTAATACTGACGGGGCGATAGTTGACAGGCGATGTGCGGTCGCCTTTTTTGAACAGAGGGATGACACTGGCAGTTTTCCACTGTTCTGGAGTAACACCATTGTCAAGACAGAATTGGAAGAATAGAGAAAGTTGGCTTAGAAGAAAGTACCTACCGCGTTTGAGAAGTAGGTATGTAACACCATCGAGACCAGGAGAGGCATAATTGCGTTTATTCTTAAGGTGGTGTTGCAGCATTGCTGGTGTAAATTGCATAATAGATATGGAGTCCGATGTCAGTGGTGATGAAGATGGAACATTTTGGTCTTCGACAGTCAAGATGCCGGCATAACATCCAGCAATGATTTCTACACATTCTTCGGGATTGCCAGTAATCTGTCCTGTGTGGGGATTGCGAAGGGGACCAACTGGAGAGTGGAGTCTCTGCTTTGAGTGCACATACTTCCAGAACACTTTTCTGACAGGGTTAGCTGCAATGCATTGTTCAAATTCAAGCACTGCCTTTTTTGTCACCGGCTTGAGGTGGTTGGCTGACCTATTGCGCTTTTTCCTGTTGGTCTCTGATTTGTGCAATTTGTATTCCTGTTCAGCATTACGGCGTTCTCTCCCGGCAAGTCGGACTGCTGCAGTCTCCCAAATTGCACTATTGGGTGGTTTTTTGTGCTTGCGTGGTACTGATGCTGCACACAGCTGAGATCCTTAGCTGTGTTTCAAATGAATGCCTGCAGATCTACCACATCTTCCGGCACTCCGATGGCTATTAATTCATGAGTGGCTGGTTCAGCAACTCCCTCGATGCGTTGACGTTCTGTACAAGCTACAGGTAAGTTGCTGAGCAGGGCACTCCGATATGACCCTTCGGTGCGAGTTTTCGGACAGACACTGGTTCTGAGTCCTGCTACTTCACGACTCAAAGCAGAAATCATTCGTCTAATTTCTGCAACTTCTGTGCTGATGGTCGATCTCTGCTTTAGTTGGGAAGCATCAGGAGAGGAAGGCATGGTTGGTTTTTGTTCCTGCTGATGTACTTCAGATGGAATGATCAATTTTTGTTGTCGAAGAGCAATAGGGGAGGAAGACATAGGGGGTTTAAGTTTCTGTTTTTGTTGTTCTTCAACATGAATGGCCGATTTTTGTTGCTGCTGTTGAAGAGTGACAGGGGAGGAAGACACGGGCGGATTCAGTTTTTGCTGTTGTTCTTCATCAACAGGACTGGTTTGGGGAGACAAAGTAGTCGGTTTTTGCTGTTCAGCAGCAATGGCAGCGGAAGACACGGTTGTCGGGATTTGTTGTTGCTGTTCAGCAGCAATGGTGGCAGGGGACACACAAGTCGCCACACAAGTCAGGCAATGAAGTTTATCCATCATAGAAGTATGGTGTCCTTTCTTTTGACCTGGGATCTTCTGAAAGTTTGTGGCACATTGAAAGCAGATCGAAACACGACATTTACTGCATTCAACCCATTTACTTGGGAAGGAATTTTCGAGTTTTGTGCATAGATGACAGATGTGATTTGCCGGGCAACGTTCTATTGTAGGACAGCTTTGTCGCATGGCTCATCCGCGGATGATACCATGGCAGTTTTGTTCTGTCTGCCCATCCGTACTGTGGTGCAAGGTAAACAAAGAAAGAAGGAAAGAAAGAAGAGAAAAAAAAAGTGAAGATACAGCACACTTGTTTGGGAGATAAATAAGATGTTTATTATTTGTTGTTGTTATTGCTGTTAACTGTTTTCGCTTTCCCCATTGTATGTTCATAAGTAGTTGAAGTTCCTTGGCATAGATTGATCTCCCACCTGTTTGTCCAACTGACTGAAGAATATCACGCGACCAGAGTCGAAGAACATAATGTGCGTATAATGGCTCTCCGATATGATTTAACCATTTAGAATGTTGTTTCGGGAATCAACTTTCCATTTGGAGTGATTCATGTTAAGAGGTCATAGTAAGAGGTTAGTTGGCTTTACGATTTCTAGAGCTGAAAGGGAAGTTTGCTTTTACTCTTTCTTTCTCTACAATTAAGCTACGATGTTGCCCAAGTTCAATGGGTGTATACATTCAACTAAGGAAAATATTCTGTGCTAGCACAGAATATCGTATCTTCATTTCTTTTTCTCGAAGTGTTGATTTCTTTTGGTGGAGGGGAAAGTCATGATTATTGCTGCGTTCTGACTTCAAATCATACCAACGTCATGCTTTTATTTCATTGTTTTAGTGTCTATAGGTATAGTAGCATACCGAATTAGTGGCTTGATAAATTCATATCCCCGTATGCGGTTATACGTCCAGTATTTTTTCCGATTCATTAATAGGTCCTTGCAGAAATCGTTTCTTGATGTGAGGATGTGAAGGATGGGAGAGAGGGTGATTTTTGAAACGCAAATGCAAGGGGCCGGAAGAAATACTGCTGAGCCCCTGAACAGACGCTTTAACGTGCAGTAATTTTACTGATATAGTTATATAGAAATTGTTATATAATTGTATGTATATTAAAATTATAATTTAGGGTATCTAAGAGATACCACCATGCTGGAAATAGCAGCCAAGACTTGACTCTAAAACCACATAAAATATTCGCATAAGCACCAGGAGAGAAGACAAAGAGAGAAAATAAACTAGCAAAAAATTACTGGATATTTCCAGATATCGGATTTCTGGCTCTGCATAGGAAATGCCTGGCCTTCATCAGAGGAATATACTCAGATAGCACATAAATACAAATATATATATATATATACATACAACTTACGATATACTTACATATACGAACGTATACATGCATATATATGCACGTATGCACACGACCAGTTTAAATTGCCTGCCTAAAGCTCCTCGTGTGATATGGTCAAAATACCACCGCAGTGAATATAATGACAAAATAAGACATCCTTATTTATATAAATTTATACATGTATGTATATACGTATATATATTCTTTTTTTTCTGGCGAAGGCCTGTTTATGGGGTTACCCTGGGTTTCCCGTCCATAACGGCTTTATCTTTATGGCGTATCGTCAGACTCCGAGATCTCATGCCCTGACGATACACAATAAAGTTAAAAATTTTATGGACTGGAAACAGAGGGTAACCCCCATAAACGGTTTCTTCGCTAGAAAAACATAGACTTCTCCACTTAGAGTGTGATTCTCCGGATTTATGTTTTTCTAAAAAACCATGTACACACTATTGTGTCTGGGGAGAGTCATTGTCTTTTAATACCCTATGACTTAAAACACTCACCGGTAAAATTTCCACTAATTTCTTTTATTTTTCTAAAATTTTCGTTGCATTTTGCAACCTTTTCAATAGTTTTGACTGTTCGTTATTCACTCTACGTTTCTTTTTGTTTGTTTGTGCGTATGCGTGTGGAGGGGGTAGTGTTTATGTAACTACACATGCATCTATGATATATATGCATGCATGTGTGTATACGTATGTATTTTGTGTGTGCATATGTGTATATGCATGTGTGCATATTTGTACGTATGTATTCTGCATATTTATGTGTTTCCGTGTCTCTCTGTGTTTTTATGTATGTGCGTGTGTGTGTGTTTGTACATGTGTGTGTGCACCTCTGTCTCCTTGTGTGCATATCTGAGTATGTATGTGTTTTGCGACCATGTACCGTGCTTGCATGCATGGATGTGTATCTCCCTATGTTTGGAAGTGTGTCACTATATGTCTCCTTCTGAAATGTAACGTTTGTGTGTATCTATGGTCATATGTTTCAGTCTCCATTGGTGTATGTGTGCGTATATGTGGTTGTCTGTTCATATATCCTAAGTTCCTATCCGTCTGTTTGTTGATGTTTACATTCATATCCATGTTTATATACATGTGCATATATAAATATATATATATATATATACATACAGACATGCATACATCTGTTTACATAACAGCCCACTAACTATTCTACTCTACCTGTGTAAACTGTGGGTATGGGGTATCATATCTACTATGTATCTTTGCTATGTAGTATTGGGGAAGTTTCATTTATGAGGACGTACTCATGTATTTGTCTGAGTGTTGGGTCCTTTGGGTGCTTGGATAAGATGCGGATGTCAAGTTGACCCAGGTTTCCTCAATGTTGGTGCGTGGGATATTGGTAGAGTATGGAGGACTGTTTTTTGTCGTAATATTGTCTGAAATGTTCATTTAGTTGTTTCGCAATATTCCTAGATGTCTCCCCTATGTATGTCATGTTTATGTGTTTACAAGCACCTTCTATGCATTTTATCCTGTAAACTACATTTCAAGTTGTACAGTTAATGCCAGGGCTAACCCTACATACAATGCAGTTATCATTGGTGCATATGGTATTCTCGAAGAGGTGGAAGCACTCCGTCGGTTACGACGACGAGGGTTCCGGTTGATCCGATCAACGAAACAGCCTGCTCGTGAAATTAACGTGTAAGTGGCTGAGCACTCCACAGACACGTGTACCCATAACGTAGTTCTCAGGGTGATTCAGCGTGACACAGAGAGTGACAAGGCCGGTCCTTTGAAATACAGGTACAACAGAAACAGGAAGTAAGAGTGAGAAAAAGTTGTAGTGAAAGAGTACAGCAGGGATCACCACCATCCCCTGCCGGAGCCTCGTGGAGCTTTAGGTGTTTTCGCTCAATAAACACTCACAACGCCCCATCTGGGAATCGAAACCGCGATCCTACGATCGCGGGTCCACTGCCCTAACCACTGGGCCATCATACATCATACATAGTAGTAACCTGACGGATGTCCCTGGCGTTTCAAAAATTTTAATGCTGAGTTTGATCTCCTTCGGAGCTTTTCTAAATCTGCGTTCCAGTTCTCCATGGGATGTGGCCTCTACAACCATCACTCCTTGATATTTGTCCGTTTTATACCACATATTCATTCTTTGCTTTGTCACAAGTTCATTTTATCCTATTCCAGTCTTCGTTTCTATATCTAGGGTATTTACCACTGGTATCATTACGTATAATCTTTATATATAAAAGTGAAGTTGTGTGTCTGTCTCCTACGATTTAGATTCCTAACTACTCCCACATTTTGCAGTGCAGTTTAACCAAAACCGGGTATCTTATAGTCGTGATTCATATCGAGCCCTTCTGGGTATTAGCGTGCGTCTATGATGAGACTACGATTAAAAAAAATTACCATCATTTTTTCCATTTTAATGCATTTTTTTCACTATTATATAAGGGAAGTAACTCTCTAAAAATGTCTAAGATGAGTCAACGATTTAAAAAAAAATTTACCATCATTTTTTCTTCCATTTTTATTGCATTTTTTGCTATTTTTGGGCTATAACTCTCTAAAAATGCTTATATAGTTATTTCCCTTACAAACTCAAGCAACGCCGGGCGATACTGCTAGTGTTATCTAATTTCCTTCTAGCACCCCTGTATACTCGAACCCTATCATTGTAATCATATCCAGAGAATTGTATGCGGTGAATGAAGTTCTGTATATGTTTTTTCGTTTCATAGTGTTCTCATAGTGGAGACACGTTGATCATTATCCTAACTCAGTCTGCTATCAGTATGTTCATTTCAATGTTGTGTAACAGAGCTGAGTTCTGGTGAACAACATATTTTGAAGCTATGGGTTTCATGTAATAGGAGTACAGGAGCTGCACTTTATTGTTCGCAGTCTCTAACCAAAATTCAGCATGAAGTACGGCGAGTTTATCGTTGGCGTGCTTAGTGGGGTAATCTATAGTCACCTTGATACTTTGGTGAATGAAGTTAATTATTTGCTGGATGCTCTCCATTACGTTACTCTCAGTTTCTACACTACGGTTACTAGTGTTGGTCCTAACTATGATATTAATGTCATCTACATTTCTACTGTAGAGTAAAATAGTTGTGGACTGTTCTGCTAACATATGCTTAAGTTTTCTGTTCCACCAAGTCATGAAGAATCCGGCCACATCTCCAGCTACACCGACACCGATGGCTGCACCGTGAACCAGGCATGTATAATCTTTTGTTAAATTTTACTCTGTGATTCTCCAAGGTGGTTTTAACGCTGGCCCGTATTGAATGTGCAGTCATATCTTTCACCTGATTGTTGTTCTCAGTGCTCTGGGGTGTTTTTCTTCACTGCTGAAGTGATGCTGGGCCGTCTTCACCTCTGTAATCTGGCGGGGCAGAATCTACTGAGGTCAAGGTCATCTAAATAGTCACTGGCGTAGGTTGGTCTGAAGAGGAGTCCCAGTTCTCTCGCGTTGACCTTACGGAACTCCACCTCACTCTCACAGAATACCTAAATGCATTTCTCCATAGCCAAATCTATGTCTATAGATGGGTAGAGTGAAATCACATCCATACTACCCACTACAGAACTGTGAAGTCTTTTGAATGGTTGCAAATACTGATTTTACTAAGATCTTCCGTGCTCACACAGACATCTGGAGATATCTCTATGAGAGGTCGTAATACCTGTGAGAGGAGGTAGGAGAGTCTATAGTTGCTGGAGACATTCGCTCTTGTATATATATATATATATATATATAATATATATATATATATATATATATATATATATAATATATATATATATATATATATATATATATTTATACATATATGAATTGCGAAATTCATATATTTAGACTCAGGATGCCCAGAGCAAAGGAAAAAATACATGTTCTACTATTCGAACGCTAAGAAATTTCCTAGAAGTGGATCAGAAAAAATGCCATAGTTTCCATTGGACACGGCGTAGTTGATAGAATAGACCCCAGAATACGCTGGTATGTAATTGAACTGAGAATGGAATGAATAGAATTTAAATTCTATAAGTGACTTAATCCAAAGCCCTGCTTTTCAGCAAACATATCAAGGTAATATACAGAATTATTACAAGGTATAGCAACTCTTTTGAGAATACATTCAAGATTGAATTCTTGGAATGGATTGAAACGCGTTAAAAGTGAGAAGAGGCGATTTTGGAATAAATGATTTGAGCTGACAGGGAAAAATAGGATTACGAAACAAGATTAATGAGAAAATAATGAGAAATTTGTTTACGAGACTCAAACCCGAGATTAGGTTTTCTTTAAGCTTTAAACGAGTTGCTTGAGGAAACTACCAAGTAGTATGACTGGGAGAAAGAATTCAGAAACCATTGGGGAACACAAATGGAAAATGAATGCTGATAAAAAAAGCAAAAACAATGAAAATGAAAAAAAATATTGAAGGAACGATTAAGTGGTAGGAAAAACTTTAGATTTATGTTTAAATGTTGCACATCAGCTTTAGGTTTAAATCATTCAGGGTTTAAGAGGATTATTTTATCAACATATGGGAATCTTTTCGACAAAATATTGCATATGGATAAATTATGGTATCTTAGTGAAAAGGAATGTCATAATTGGCTCTGGTAAGTTCGTATGAGAAAAAATAAAATGGAAAACCAATACGATACTATTCAACAGGTTTACTGAAAGAACGAATAAGAAATAAGGTATAAAAAAACGGAAAGAGATGTATCATATGTAAAGATTGACTATGTAATGAAATCTTTAGATCTGGGATATTTCAAGAACTGCGGCATTGAGAGCTTCTGAAAATATTTCAATAGATGCGAAAAGATAAATGCAACAGTAACATGTCACTCTACCCATAATGATAATAATAATAATAATAATAATAATAATAATAATAATAATAATAATAATAATAATAATAACAACAACAACAACAACAACAACAACAACAACAACAATAATAATAATATTAATGATAATAATAATAATAATAATAATAATAATAACAGTAAACTTATGATAGTAGTAGTAGTAGTAGTAGTAGCAATTACTGTTGCTGTTGTTGTGGTTCATAGTAGAATAATACCAGCACACTTAGGATCAAACTCTTCCCAGTCATGACCATCACGTCTTACATCAGGGGACAAGTATGGTGGAATGGTCTCGCTTTCGATTTTAACACCAGTGACTAGTTCTAGATTTATCAGCATCGGTTTCTTCGTTTCTTCTTTCTATCAAATATTTTATTCATATAATAGCTGTCCTCCACTGTAGCCTCGGGCCGAGCAAGTTCTTCAGAGTGGATTTGGTAGACGAAAACTAAAAGAAGCCCATCATATACATATGTGTGTGTGTGTGTGCGCGTGCGGATGTATCTGTGCTCGTCTTCCATCACTGCTTGGCAACTGGTGCTGATGTGTTTTTGCCACCGTAATGTAGCGGTTCGGCATAAGTGATTTTTGTCTATACTAAAGCTATTCATTCATATAAAAATACTTGTATCCCTAAAGCGTAATAGTAGTGTTATCTACTACTACTACTACTACTACTACTACTACTACTACTACTACTACTACTACTACTAATAATAATAATAATAATAATAATAATAATAATAATAATAATACTCGGGGCACTCCGTCGGTTAGGACGACGAGGGCTCCAGTTAATACGATCAAGTGAAATTAACATGCAAGTGGCTGAGCACTCACAGACACGTGTGCCCTTAACGTAGTTCCCGGGGAGATTTAGCGTGACGCAGAGTGTGACAAGGCTGGCCCCTTGGAATACAGGTAACACGGAAACAGGAAGAAAGTGTGAGAGAAAGTTGTGGTGAAAGTGTACAGCACGGTTCGCCACCCCGCCCTGCCAGAGCCTCATGGAGCTTTAGGAATTTTCGCTCAATAAACACTCATAACGCCCGGTCAGGGAATCGATGCTACGACCGCCATTCTGCTACCCTAACTCCTGCGCCATTGCTTCTCCAACGATGCTACTACCACCACCACCACTACTACTACTACTACTACTACTACTACTACTACTACTACTACTACTACTACTACTACTAATAATAATAATAATAATAATAATAATAATAATAATAATAATAATAATAATAATAATAATGATAATAATAATACTACTACTACTACTTGTTGAAGTATCGCCATTATCTATCCCCCTAGAGCATGCTTATTTCTTTAGAAAGTGCTTTATTTTGAAGTTTGGTGGCAACAAGTCTTCTCAAACTTGCAGATTCTTTCTGAGGATTTTCACAGAATATAGAATCTTATTTTTCTGCAGGTTAACAAAGCGAGTTTCAATTTCAGCCTCTTTCAATCTTTAAGGTAGCATTTTCGGGGTTGTGCCAAGTGCACTAATTACTGCAGGAATAATTGTTGCTTTAGTCTTCCATACTCCACACAATACTCTGGCTAGATCCTGATATTTCTTAACTTTTTCTATTTCTTTGTGTGCAACATAGTGATTTCATATCAAGATTAAACAGCGCATGAGCTTGCAGGTGGGGCCCAGTTAGAATTTTCTTTTGGTCGAGTAACCCATCCCGCTCAAAAGGTCCCTGAATAAGGATTCTTTAAGGATGTTGAACGAAACACCCATGGTTCCAAAGGTGAATTATTCAAGCCCCAAAGAATCCTTTCAACACATGGCTATAATGCTACCCCCCTACTTCTGCTTGTGATCAGAGATGCACATATCGTCATCCACTAAGTGACATGGTCAACAGGTTAATGTCAAACAACTGACAAGCAAATCTCGTGGTATTGAGCAGAATATTTGCTGTAGCCCATCTTTTATACCAAGACAAAACTATGCACATGATAACACTTCGAATCAGTTAAGATCAGAATTATTATTATTATTATTATTATTATTATTATTATTATTATTTGAGTAAGGTTACACTTGATTACTGATCATGTATCAAGGACCCTGCGGAGGAAAGATTTTTGTCTCGGTGTTCTATCCTTACATTCGGTCCAATGTTTTTGAGCCATGTTATTATTTGAACACCAATACTTCCAAGTGCACCAATCCCTTGTTCCTTAATTGCCCGCAACCTGCACATTTCCCTCTTCAATTCCTCATGGTTGTTCACTTCTCCTTTCTCTTCAATTCTTTTGTCACTAGGAAATGTTATCTCAATTATCAGGCATATTTTCTTTTCTTTTCTGTTCACTAAAAAATGCCAGGATTTTGCTGGTGAATCTGATGGTCACTGTGAATCATTAATATCCCTCATGATTTTGCTATCCTCATTCTTAGTAACTACTTCTGGCATTTGGTCATACCATTTCATTGATTTTTTAGGCCATAAATTCCACAAAGTCTTTTATACCAAGACAAACTTCTTCTTCTTCTTCTTCTTCTTCTTCTTCTTCTTCTTCTTCTCTTCTTCTTCTTCTTCTTCTCTTCTTCTTCTTCTTCTTCTTCTCCTCCTTCTTTTCTTCTTCTTCTTCTCTTCTTCTTCTTCTTCTTCTCCTTCTTCTTCTTCTTCTTCTCCTTCTTCTTCTTCTCCTTCTTCTTCTCCTCCTTCTTCTTCTTCTTCTTATTATTATTATTGCTATTATTATTATTATTATTATTATTATTATTATTATTATTATTATTATTGAATAATGGTTGCTTAAGGATGTTGAACGAAACACCCATGTTTCCAGAGGTGAATTATCCAAACCCTAAAGAATTCCTTTCAACACATGTCTATAATGCTCTCCCACTACTTCTGCTTGTGATCAGAGATGCACATATCGTCATCCACAAAGTGACATGGTCAACAGGTTAATGTCAAACAACTGACAAGCAAATCTCGTGGTATTGAATATTTGCTATAGCCTTCTTTTATACCAAGACAAAACAATGTACATGGTAACACTTCCAATCAGTTGAGATGAGAAGATATGAGAGTCACTGCCTAATACTGCATCAAGGCATCTATTATTATTATTATTATTATTATTATTATTATTATATTATTATTATTATTATTATTATATTATTATTATTGAGTGAGAGAGCAGTGCATGTTATCAAAGTGACATTGGGGTAAAATATACGAAGCCCAATATACCCATCATAACTACCCGTCTGATAAGGGCACACCAGGCACATGCATCACAACCATATGTGCGCGACATGGTGATCTCATATCAAGATAAACTGCACATGACCTTGCAGTTGGGGCCCAGTTAGAATTTCCTTCAGGTTGAGTAGCCCATCCCGCTCAAACGGTCCCTGAATAAGGGTTGTTTAAGGATGTTGAAAAAACCACCCCAATCTCCAGAGGTGAATTATTCAAACCCCAAAGAATCCCTCTCAACACATGGCTATGATGCTCCCCCACTACTTCTGCTCATGATCAGAGATGCACATATCGTCAGCCACTAAGGGATATGCTCAACTGGTTAAGGTCAAACAACTGACAAGCAAATCTGTGGTATTGAGCAGAATATTTGCTGTAGCCCATCTTTTATACCATTAGCCCATCTTTTATTATTATTATTATTATTATTATTATTATTATTATTATTATTATTATTGAGTGAGAGAGCAGTTCATGCCATCAAAGTGACACTGGGGTAAAATATACGAAGCCCAATATACCCATCATGACTACCCGTCTGATAAAGGTACACCAGGCACATGCATCACAACCATATGTGCGCGACATGGTGATCTCATATCAAGATAAACAGCACATGACCTTGCAGGTGGGGCCCAGTTAGAATTTTCTTCAGGTTGAGTAGCCCATCCCGCTCAAACGGTCCCTGAATAAGGGTTGTTTAAGGATGTTGAAAGAACCACCCATGTTTCCAGAGGTGAACTATTCAAACCCCAAAGAATCCCTCTCAACACATGGCTATGATGCTCCCCCACTACTTCTGCTCGTGATCAGAGATGCACATATCTTCAGCCACTAAGGGACATGCTCAACTGGTTACGGTCAAACAACTGACAAGCAAATCTGTGGTATTGAGCAGAATATTTGCTGTAGCCCATCTTTTATACCAAGACAAAACAATGTACATGATAACACTTCCAATAAGTTAAGATCAGAAGCCATGAGAGCTACTGCCTGGTACTGCATCAGGGCATTTATTATTATTATTATTATCATTATTATTACTATTATTATTAATATTATTATCATTATTTGTAGTAGTAGTAGTTTTAGTAGTAGTAGTAGTAGTAGTAGTAGTAGTAGTAGTAGTAGTAGTAGTAGTAGTAGTGGTAGTAGTAGTAGTAGTAGTAGTAGTAGTAGTAGTAGTAGTAGTAGTAGTAGTAGTAGTAGCAGCACAAGTAATAGTAGCGCTAGTAATTGCTGTAGTAGTAGCGGTGATAGAAATTGTCTTTGTCTGGCACCAATATAAGTCATTATTAAAACTGAAAGACAAGAAATATAATTAGGAATGGATTTCTGATATATATATATTTTTTGTTAAATGACTTAAGGTGAAAACAAACATCTAATATTTGTTTGATAATTATATATTTTACGGTATAAGCTACAAGACGAGACAATAAAGTCGAATATAACTTTTATATACTATGTGTATGCGTACATATAAACACATATGTGTATACATACGTACAAAGATATGTGTGTGCGTGTGCGTTTGTGTATGTATATACGTATATGTATATTTGTGTGCTTGTGTGTGTTTGTGTGTAAATAAGAGATTGAGAGATGACTCTTCCGCTTTTCTGAATTTCGGAAATGTTGTAATTAACACGATAAAGTTGCAAAATATCTTCATTTGTAAGCGAACAATATTTTTCCAATTTTGTTTGTGTGTATAAATTAATTATGATTAAGTCGATGATTCTTACAGAATTTGGGTTCGTTCGAATAAGTAGGAAAATAATTTCACCTTTGAGGAGGAACTGAATGTAATGCCTCGATTATTGAAATACTGTAAGCTCGAATATTTCCCTGCGTTTGAATATAACATTTACCGGCCCATTAGACTTTGAGATGTTTATACGGCAGAAGAATTAAATGTTATTTGAGTTTTTTTCTGTTTTCAAATTCATTAAATTTTAAGGAACATTAATACTGATAACCAAGAATTTCCCCACAAGGCGACGAAATTTGGAGAGATGTCTCATTTAAATATAGGCTCAAATTCTTTCTCTGCAGTTTCTTTCCTCTGCCTATAGGAGGCGCGCAGGTAGATGTAAACCAGTAGAAAAATCAGACTTTTCATATGGAAACGGAAGCAATTATACAGATATATAACGTTCACTATGATATGACGTTGAATACACATATGTCTACTAATCCTTCACGCAGATTAAATGTACACACGTTTCCTTCTTATTATATGAATTTACACCCCTAAAGAAATATCATAATCAATATCGAAATGTATTGTATGCAGCAGGTCTAAATTATATAGACAACTGGAAAATCTTACTGACGAAATTTTCTCTGGAAATGCAAGAAAAATTAACGATGAATCTTATTGCACTGATATTGGCATACATAATCACAAAGGTATACAGTAGCATATGTATGAATTGAAACATACCTGTATGTTGTAATGATGTAATTGTAGAATTAGCATTTTCGGCATTTATTCTTTTACTGCGGCCATGATGGAGCATCGCCTTGAAGGTTTTTTAGTCGAAGAAATCAACACCAGGACTTATTGTGTTTTAAGCCTCCTACTTATTCTATCGGTATTTTGTCCAACCTGTAAGTTACTGAGACGTAAGCACACGAACAACGGTTGTCAAGCGGTAACGTGGGTGGAGAAGGCAAGAATAGGAACAAAATCCCACACAGGTATATACATACATATATATTTATATATGTATTTATATATACATATGTATCTATATGCATATATAAATGAATAAATGGGGTTAAACGCAGGTATAAATGAAATACTTATACATTCAACACATGTTTCGAAGATTTCACTGATGTTATTCAAAAGAATAAAAGCTATAAAACAATACAATCTACTCTTCAGGGAAGTGAAAAAACGAAATTCGACAATAAGACTTTTTAACAGAAAATGATGGATATGTATAGGGATTTACAGAACGCTATTAAGATTGTTTGAAAAAACGTTATATGATATATATGTATACACACACACACACACACACACACACACACACACACACACACACATATATATATATATATATATATATATATATATATATATATATATATATATATATATATATATATATATAGTGGTTGTATATTGTCAACTTAACGTGACAGTCCTGTAACGGAATTAGCCTTAGGAATCATCAACGCTTCCTGTCGGCCTTGACACATTGCCTGTGTCCTTCTATATTTACGAAGGGGAGACAAACACCCCAAACAGCTAGGCCTGCACCTAGAGACATGCATGTTTCTGGGCCTTTCCCATCATCAGTCTAGAGTAGCAGAGGCCTGCTAGCTGAAGATATTTGTCTAGACTTCGTAAATATATATATTATATATTTTCAGTGAAGTTTATTCACTGAACACACACACACACACACACATACACACACACACACACACCACACACATATATATATAATATATATATATAATATATATATATATATATATATATATATATATACTAATATATATACATATATGTATCAATGTATTTGTGTGTGTCTGTGTTCCCAAATCAATTAAACAGCCGGTGTTTGTGTGTTTACGACCTCGCAAAATTTTCTCTACATGAGCTGACATATAGACAGACATTTCACTTTAAAGTTGGATATTTAGCATTCGCTATGAATAAATTCAGTATTTGGAAGGAGAGTAGGAAAGTATGGTAAAGTTACCTTCGCTAGTCATACTGAATCATAAAGGTCGATTTCCCAGTTTCATGACGTATATATGTTCCCCACCTGAATGAGACGCCGGTCGGTCGCAGTATCATTTATTTTTGACAGGTGAGTGTAACTGGAGGAAGGTGAATCGAAGTGTTTTGCTCAAGAACAGAACGCCTCGCCTGTTCCAAGGACCGAAATCACAATCTTACGGTCATGAGTCCAACACTCTAACCGCTAAACTATGCGCCTCCAATTTAGAGCACGCAATACTGAGTACGCTGAAAGTACTAATATTGATAATCTTCGAAATATAGTGTATTCTTCCCACAATTACTGAGCTTGGACTCTTTCAATTCATGTGTAGACACACACACATACTCTCACATACATATATATATATATATGTATGTATACATGTATATATATGTGCGTGTGTGTGTGTATAAAATATATGCCTACAAACACACACACACACAAACACCACATATATATATATATATATATATATATATATATATATATAATATATATATATATATATACATATACACAAAATATATGAGGCAGTCTGTTCCAGTATTTGACTCAACGCATAACTTTATAGAATGAAGAGAAAAGTAACCAAGTAGGAGAAACGGTAGAACTTTTGATAAATAAATGTTCTCTGACATTTATTTCTTTTAACTTATGTTTAAGGTACCAATCTCTTTCCTCTTGTGTGTACGAAATTATGAATTATCAGTGAAATACTGGAATATATTTAATCAATACTCACATCAAAACACCAGCTACATATATACGATATGTACTGATCTCTAAACCTTTGAAGCTATTACAACAACAGTGTGGCGAGATATTTTTTATTCCATTCATGTCATAGATATTGAGTATTCAGAACTGTTATTTTATGTCTGGTTATACATCCAAGAAATATTAATAATAAACACATATCGACATTATTTTTTTTTTTGAAATCCGTTTTTGAACCGCAATCATGTAAAAAATAAACGTTAAATATTAGGTGATTCCACGGATCTCACTCCAATGACGTCTAAAATATAGCGGATATTATACCTTGGTTGATATATCTTATAATATTCTTCAAGATATAAGAAAATTTAAACAAATATTTTCCACTGCAGTGTATATGTATCACAATGTTTTTCTCATACAATATATTACGTTAAAATTTAACTTTTCTTTTCTTCCCTGTCTTCTCCAATATTTTCATAGTATACTGATTTTAATGTTTGAAATATTGTAGATCTAAAGCTTCATGTACGTATACATAATTATTGTATTTCATTCATCTGATTCTGTTTTATAATTGATTGTTTCGGGATAATATTTGACAGTATATTTCATTTTCTGCTTTAATTTAATGAAATCAATTTTGCCGGCTACTGTTCCCAAGAATCCCTAATTTGTGTAAAAGCTAAAATTACCTCTGAGTGATTGAAAACCTATTACAGTTGATCAACATTTAAACAGGGATTTAATTTTTTTTATTTTTAATATTTATCTATTCTTACTCTTTTTCAATATACATTATTTCGTTCGACAATGGTTTTTCAGGATCTTTCTCCCAGTACTGCGGCCTGGTGTTTTCCCTAAGCATGTTGTTTAAAGCTTAACAGAAATTCTAATCTTAGCTCTGAGACCTGTAAACAAATTTTTTTTATTACATTCTATTTAATTCTGCCTCCTAATCCTATTTTTCTCTGTCAGTTCCAAATCATTTTTTTCTAATCTTGCCTCTAACTTTTTACATATTTGAAGGCATTTTATGATTTCAGTTCTAACATGTATTGTCAAAAATATTATATATCTTAAATATTTCTCTCCAGCATAAATGCAGAGATATGTTTAGTATTACTAGAGTTTTGACACTGCTTTGCATTTAAGCTCATTCTTTTCTGTTGGTGAGAAGGCTATTGACAAATTTATGTATTACAATACCTTTTGCACTCCATAAACACTTGGGCTTCTACTTTCCACATAACGACACGTTATATTTAGAGGTAGATTATAGGGTGTATGCATGAATTGTAGATCATACAGTAAGTAATGAACATTCCAAATTCATGGTTAACCGTAGTCGAATTTCATTTTCATGTTCTCAATCTAACTTAAGCAACCCCAAATAATTCATAGTCAATATTTCAAGGAACCAAATCACGCATTCCTCTACAGAGTTTCGCTTTCACAAAAAACTTGTTATATCATAAACAAAAGCAAAAAGTGAGCATACATAGGTGTAGGAGTGGCTGTGTGGTAAGTAGCTTGCTTACGAACCACATGGTTCATGGTTCAGTCCTCCACGCATACATATATATATGTATGTGTGTGTGTATGTGTATATGTGTATCTGTGTTTGTACCTCCATCCAACATAGAATAAATACTAGGCTTACAAAGTATAAGTCCCGGGGTCGATTTACTCGACAAAAAGTCGGTGTTACACATGTCCACAGTCACATGACTGAAACAAGTAAAAAAGTAAAAAGAGAGCGTATACAGCATTTTATTTATTTATCCATCTATTTATATATTTATTTATTGTCTTTGTTTAACCTCAAATATTTGAACACCAAAGTTTTTTTACAAACGAAAAGATTCAGAGCCAGGAACAGAGCGTTTTCTTTATAGGGTTTCCCCTTTACAAAAATCTGGTGAAATCATGAGAAACGGATTACAATATTTAGTTCTGTTAATTACTCGCTGTCTTTAAATACTGCTGAAATTGCTTCAATTTCTAAAATCGTTTGAACACGTACTTGAGTAATACTTGATTGAATCAAACCAGTTTGAGGTTCCACAAATGAAATTTATTCAATATGAAATTATTCAGGCCCAGGAGTGGCTGTTTGGTAAGTAGCTTTCTTGTCAACCACATGATTCTAGGTTCATTCCCACTGCATGGCACCTTGGGCAAATGTCTTCTACTACAGCCTCGGGCCGACCAAAGCCTTGTGAGTGGATTTGGCAAACGGAAACTGAAAGAAGCCCGTCGTACATATATATATATATATATATATATATATATATATATGTATGTGTGGGTATATGTTGGTGTGTCTGTGTTTGTCCCCCATCACCGCTTGACAACCGATGCTGGTATGTTTACTTCCCCGTAACCTAACGGTTCGGCAAAAGATACCGATAAATTAAGAGCTAGGCTTCCAAATGCGGTGCTCCAGCATGGCCGCAGTCAAATGACTGAAACAAGTAAAAGAGTAAAAGATTAACTACATAAATGTATATCAAAGACTCATAATTTGTAAACGTTTATATATGTCAATACCACGTTGAACTGCGGTAGTAGTGCGCTTTACACTTCCTCATTGCCTCTTTAGATCTGTATACGAAACGAAGTAACAAAAATCATTGTTGGTTCTAATTTCTATAGGTTATCTGTAGAAATGTTTTTTTACTTGTTCCTTCTCGAGCCATGCCACGATGCGAAGCCGGTCCATCGCAGGTAAGCTGCAAGATGCAGGAGGAAAGATGGAGAGAAAGTTGTAGCGAAAGAGTCAGCAGAGGTTCGCCATTACCTTCTGCCAGAGCTGCGGTAGAGCTGAGGTGGTCCGCTCATAAACACACTCATCTCCCGGTCTGAGATTCGAACCCGCGATCCTTCGACCACGAGACCGCTGCTCTAAACACTAGGCCATGTGCCTCCACATCTATAGAAATAATCTTAACAAATAATGTAAAAACATTTAATATACTTTGTAGTATATTATTCTTGCAAAACGAAATACCACATACCTACAAAATATTAGTATTTACTTACCAGCTTTCATATGCGTTTAATATGTAAATTGGTATATCGAATAGCTTTACACTGTTATATATACAGGCTATTTGAAGAATGTGTTCGAGAATGATTAATGGGTTAGAGGGATACTGAGAAATGGGCAACCACTCCAACCCGAATATGATATATACGACCATTACTCATTTTTTATATTCGATCTCATTGTTTGTTTACGTCTGACGTCTCGTATACGAAACGTGGTAACAAAATTCAGAGCTGGCTAAATTTCAATAGAATATCTGTAGAAATAACCTTAACTGATAACTCGGAGACTTAATCTAACCTTGATGAATGTCTTCATAGAAAACAAAGATACATATAATAGAAAACTGACGGACTTTCTAAACTCTTTACATTTCTTTATTCATTTACTGGCTTTAGCCATTTTATGACAGCCAAGTTAGGTTACTGTAGTAAGTAGTAATAGTAACGTAATATCTATCTCATTATGAAACTTATGTTATTGACCTCGGTTTTCGCGAAACGCTATGTTACACTTTAAATATAAAAATCTCATGCAGCATAGACATTTTGGTCAAGAAGAGCAATTTCCAGTGAGTAAGAAATTTGATTTCATAGAACCCAGTGCTCAATTGGTATTTATTTTATCCTCCCCGACAGAATGATGGGCAAAGTCACCCTCGGCAAACTTTGAAGTTAGAACGTAAATTTAAAAGGATTGGCGCTAACCATTTTACCCGGTTTGTTAACGATTCCTCCTGCAACACTTTATGTAAGGCATAGATGTTGCTTTCAAATTTTGGCACAAGGCCAGCCGGTTCTGGGGATTAGGTAAGTTGACTATATTGACCCCCAATGCTGAACTTGTACTTATATTAATGACTTCGAAAGTATGAAAGGTAAAGTCGAACTCATCAGAATTTGAACTCAGAGTGTAAAATCGGATGAAATGCGGCTAAGCATCTTGACCGGTGTGCTAACGATTCTTACTTTTTTATTGCCCACAAGGGGCTAAACATAGAGGGGATAAATAAGGGCAGACAAAGTGATTAAGTCGGTTACATCGACCCCAGTGCGTAACTGGTACTTAATTTATCGACCCCGAAAGGTTGAAAGGCAAAGTCGACCATGGCGGAATTTGAACTCAGAACGTAAAGACAGACGAAATACCGCTAAGAATTTCGCCCGGCCTGCCAACGATTCTGCCAGCTTACTGCTTAGCTAATGCAAATGATATTAAGAATACATATAGGTTTCAAATACTGACACAAACCCAGCAATTTTCAATAATTTTTCAGTGCTTTCAGTTGTCCTCTGCAGAATTGGAACTCAGAACGTGAAGAGGGACGAGATGGCACTGAGCAGCTTGATCAGGATGCTAACGATTCCGTCAGATCGTCGCCCTATATCAAGCATAGGTATCAAGTAAAAGTAGTATGATGAGGCTTTTGTACAGAGTGATAATTTGTAGCCAACAAACTGAATATTTACTTTTTGTATAGTTATCACCTGATCTCCATTATGCCTAAAGCTAAAACACTTATTTAGGTTTCAACTACCTAATTTATATCTCTATAAATATGTGGCTTTACGGCACTATACAATATTTCATCAAATAAAACTCCGTCAATTTGTAGATAATTTTATTGGCTTGCAATTCTATGTTCCATTCGTCTGAAATAAAATTATTTTAATTAGACTGGCATTATATCAATAATTACCTTATAGACTGTAAGATGCAAAACGTACACCTAGGCACTAGATTGGATTCAGTGAAACGAAATGAAGAAAACTCTTTTTTTTCCCCACTTATCACAAACATATGTTTACACTGAAATCCCAGGCGCCAACTTAGATTTATATGATCGTTGCATTACTATATAATCAGTGTACCGTCATCTCGTGCCACCAGCCAGGTTTTCAAGTCACATACATGATTGCCCAGATCTATAACCATTAATCCTGACAACAAACGTTAATCATACTTCATAAGATTACTGAGTATAATAAATGAGTGTCTCTAAATACCATCTTGTATACGTCCACGTCCTACAAAATGTTTAATTTTGCAACATAAAAGTATCCCTATTTACAGGTATCTTCACTACAAACAACCCAAGTTCGTGGATTAAATATATTTTCACCAAGTTTCTATCGAATTTTGCTATATGCACCTTTATAAGTGCACCTTTATCAGTGCACCTTTATATGCACCTTTATCAGTGCCAGCTCTGTGCAGATTAAGTTTAAACATAAGGTACCAAAGAATTCTGATTCATTTGCATCCAGTACCACTCTGCATAAACAAACACCTCAACCATCTCACTTTTCTGTATAAAATCTCTTGTCACTATAAATATGCAAGAACTATGAAAAGCAATGGTCATCTCAGCATTATTAGTGTTACTGATATCGCTTGTAAGGAATTAGTACAGCAGTACTACTCTCATATTCATTAAAATGTTCAATCGCTCTCTTTTTCTCCTTTTCATCTCTCTCTCTCTCTCTCTCTCTCTCTCTCTCTCTCTCTCTCTCTGTATCTCTATCTTTGCACTTATCAGGGCATATGTCAGATACTCAGGGCATCATATCACTATTCTCCAAAACGCAGTTACTCCAAACTAAATACCGGCCTATTCACATACGTTCACATGTTTCACATATCAATGAAGTAATGAGTGGAAGCCGCATTTTTCGTCTACTTGCGTTCGTTCGTCTAATGTTTGTCCACATGTTTTATATTTTCAACTTCAGCCCAATCATTTCTAGGTATTGTTGAAATATATTGCCCTTGCTGTTAAAATTCCCTGCTGTACGCACCTAATTCCATCTTTTAAAGTGCATTCGAAGTTGCCCAACATCATCACTATTTACTGGCTGTCACAACCAAGCAATATGTGGTCACAAATTGAGACAGTATTTTCTTCGTTATCTTTAGAGACACCCTATATCATAAATATCGTCTTTAACTCAAACATTCACTAATATTAAGTGCACTTCTTTAAGGCTAAGACCAGGCTGAATCGTTACCACGCTGGACAAATGCTTAGGAGTAAGTAGTTCGTTCGTCCTTACGTTCTGTGTTCTTGTTCCGCGGAAGTCGACTTGCTTTTCATCATTTTCGGGGTCGATAAACTAAATGTCATTTGAGTGCAGGATTAGATGTAATCGAATTACCTACTTCCCCGAACATGATGAAGTTATGCTGAAATATGAATTCAATATCAAGTGCACATCTGTATATAAGAATTAAAATTGGCATTGAAAATATAAGGATTTATTTTTAAACATTTCACATAATTTTGACGACTAAATTAATGATTTAAACATACATTGAGAATAGCCCTTCTTCAGGTTGGTGTGTGAATGCGTATAAAGTACGCTTATACCTAGAGTTGAAATCTTATCATCATATCGTCATTATTCGTTATTATTTCAAACCTTTGCTAACAACTGTCTCTCAGCCATTTCTATCGGAATGCGTGCGTCTCAGTGAAGGTATGAGTTGAGTTTGAATACGTATATATATATATATATATATATATATATATATACAGAGAGAGAAATAGAGAGAGAAAGAGATAAACAGATAAATAGATAGATAGATAGACAGACAGACAAGGAGATAGATTGATAGATATAGTCAGAGAGAGAAATATTTATATTAAATTTGTTCGACCCCAAAAAAAAATCGACGAATATATTGTAGTAAAGATATAAAAAGAAGGAAGGTGTACGAAGAGTGTATATATATATAAGTATCCAGATATATAATTACACACATATTGATATATGTGCATATATGAATGTATGTATATAATATATATATATGCATGCGTACAAATATGCATACACCAAACACTAGCACGAGAATACACTCATATAATAGAAGATAAGTTTTATACGCAAATCTATAAAGAAAAGGAGATACATTAATTACCTTAAGATAAATATATTATACTAAATAGTTATTGTCTATTATATCATATTAACACCCGACGGAAATGCGTCTGAATATAAAAACTAACGTTAAATTATTGTGTTTTTTTTTATCATAGTTTTAAATAATTTCGTTTTTTCACAGATTCTATGTATGAATATCTCTTAATTAGCTTTTCAATTTTAGACAACTGACATCTCATAAATGTATTTGAAAGAAAAAAATACATAAAAGCGAATAATATCTTTAATGCGAATGACCGAATATTATCAAAATTCACAATACAGTATTGACAAGAAATTGGTTAAGTCTGATGCGATGGCATTCAAAGCTGTTCTACTTTTGTATTTCCATAAATGGTGCTGTAACCGATGAGTTGATAAACACAGACTAAGAATACACACCACAGCTATATCTTCACATAAACGAACATAAGTTAGTAGCAAATCAGCCTTTTAGTTTGGAACAAAGAATCCGGTCCACTTCACTAAAAGATACCTTTGATGAGTTTTAGCTTCTCACCATTTCTCGACTAATTTGTACGAAACTATGGCGCTTAAACAAACCAAAATAACACCGCTCTGCATTTGCTATTTTCCTTTCCTCATCTTTCAAACCCAAGCTTGCAGTAACTCCTTGTTAAATACTTGTCTTCATGATCTGTTTCACTACAATACATACGCAGGTAACACACAGCCGAAGTTTTCACATCTCTGCTCCCTAAGTGAGTAAATAAATTCTTAAATAAATTCTTAAATAAACCATTAATTGCCCTTGAAAGATGCGTTCAATAGATCTCTCCTTTCACAGTATAATTCTACAAGATTTTTCTGTTCTGAAATACAGTACCAGAATGGAACCAGCTATTTCTTTCCTCATGCGCTTTCACATGTATACAATACTATCAACTACATCAGAAGTACTATCAGTATTTGTAAAGGCATCAAATCGTTCAGCAATAATCTGTTGCCAACATTCCACAATGTTAGATCGCAGGTGTTATCCTCATTGTAATTTATGGTACGGTGCTATCATTATATAGACCTATACAAGTTTCTTTCTACATAAAACACACGGATTATATTCAAGTAACACACTATCCTATCTTACTGCGTGTTTTTTATGATATATAAATATAAAAATTATACGTATTAATAATTAATTATTATCAATAGTTCCATCTAGCTAAATCCTCTGGACGTACCTATCTCTCATTCACCTAATTCATCTAACCTTCCAAATCTCAATCAATATATGTCCACGCTTTCCTCTATACGATTTCGAACTCCCGAAATCCATTTCTCCGTTACGGCTCCCTGGAGATGCTGACCTATAAACGTGATCTATAAATGAACAAATACCGCAGACATTCACCAGATTGGGTGGGCTCTCAAAAGCAATTTACAATACATCGAGGTTAATAATTTTGTTAGTACTGTGAGAATTCCGTTCTGCCTACAAGCTTCGCCCTTACGAAATATTGTTCATTACTATTACATGTAGCTAGACAGTATGAAGTAATATGTGTTCAGTTAAGTAGCTGGAGAAGTTCGTGTTTCTTTTACCTTTAGAAATACAATTATGCACACGTACATGCATTCATATACACTTACGTTGCATACATATATATATATATTATATATATATATATATATATATATATATATATATATATATATATAATGCATACATACATATAAGTATATACACAGAAGGACAGATGGAGAGGAAGATAGATAAAGAAAGAGATAGAAATAAATAGACAGGGAGACAGACTCAAATACACACAAATAAATACGCAGGCTTACACTTAAACATAATTTCTCGCGTCAAAATGGAACACCTACATAACTACAGTACTTGAAACAATGAAGACCCCATTGTAGAATTCAAGGTTTCTTGTTTTTATTTCGTTTCTCAGGTCAATCTATTTTAGATTTAATTACATTAATCTCTCTTCCTTTTCATTGTGTTTCTATTTTATAGCTTTCTTCCCGCTTCTTTTTATTATTTTACTCTATTTTTAATCTATAACTTCAAAGTTTTCATAGCATGTGTGTGTGTGTTTTGCTCGTTCTATTTTTTTAAACCTCGTCTACTTTGCTTTGTATAAATAAATGGCAAACTCGTTTAGTATAACTGGTGTTCAGATGCAGGAAGCTTTTCCACGTGACGCTCAGTTAAAGAACATTTCATAAAATACATTTGAAATAAATTAGAAGCAAATTTTCACAAAATAAAACAAGGCAACATATATACGTATAGAAATAGAATAGTTTCACTAGCATCATTGCGTTCTTTCTATTTTCCATATATGAAGACGAGATTTGGAATATTATACTGTCAATTGAAAAGAAAACTAATTAGGGCAGTTCTCTCCCTTATCGAATATTCTTAATCATCGATGAATTTTAAGTCATTTAACTATCATGAATTCATTCTCTCTATGTATTAGAGGTCAAACTCGAATTCCGAGCCCGTAAAATTTACTAATGCAAACCTTTCTGTCGACTCTGATAAATCCAACATATTGATTTCGACACGCTTATAAGAAAATATCCGAATAATATCCAACAATTTCCTCCAACTCCTTTAGTCATTGACGACTCCAGGATTTAGAGTATGATAGTGGAGAGTAGAGATCATTTGACTGCTATTTGATTTAATATCAACGAGTTTTACCTGGGGGTACAGAACTGGTCACTAAATGGTGACGCATAAAATTCAGCAGAGTCTGGACTTTTACTTCAAATTTATTGTCACAATGATAAAATGGAAAAAAAAAACTGAGATAGCGATGAAGAAAGAAGGCGCATTACTGATAGTTTGATCCCTATTTGTTTGAAGATTTACGGAATCAGGGGACATGTAGGGTCATACAGCAATGGAAAGTGCATTAAATCATTAGAGTATAAATATTTCAATAATAGTGAGAAAAAGATTGTCTCAATATAAAAGTATTCAAAACAATCGAGAAAAAATTATGGTTAGGTAATCGAAGAAAAATATTGTTTGAGCAACTGATAGTTTGTGATGGTACAACCGGAAGCGCTAGTTAACAGAAATTAAATTATTACCGGGAAATGATTTAGTAGTGTGTGCAAAAACAATAACACTCTGCCCCCCTCTCTCTCTCTTTCTCCCTCTCTCTCTCTCTCTCTCTCTCTCTCTCACTAATCGCACATACACACACATACATATACAGAGATATTCGGTCAAGATAGATAGATTCATAGATAGATAGATAGACAGC
Organism: Octopus sinensis; assembly: GCF_006345805.1. NCBI lineage: Eukaryota > Metazoa > Mollusca > Cephalopoda > Octopoda > Octopodidae > Octopus > Octopus sinensis. Next base: position 5,339,981 of record NC_043009.1, read on the forward strand.
CAGATAGACAAACAGCTAGCGAGCTAACTAGATAGATAGATAGGTCCATAAAGAGACAGTCAGCTAATTACATAAGTAGATACATACATATATACACATATACATAAAAGTGTGTGTACTTGTTTAAATCAGATACTGAATTTGCACAGCGTACGTGATCGGTTGGGATTTTCAGGATTTGAAATTAAAAGGAAAAATCAACTTATATTATCGGGTATTTCTTATCATACATACACAGACACACACACACACACACACACACACACACACACACACACACACACACACACACACACACACACACACACACACATATATATATATATATATATATATATACACATAGACACATGGTCACATAACTGTATTGCTTGTTTTATCTCAAGTTACGTATAAATTGGGAAGACGTATGACCTAGTGTTTGTTGCTGCATTCAAGAGCGCATAGACTGTAAGTTCAATTTTCGGACCCGCCTGTGCTTTGAGTTCTTGAGCAAATCATTTCATTTTAAGTTGTTCTGCTGGTGGGACAGCACCAGCATCACTGACGCGCCGACAGAAATGCTTTACAGTATGAAGAAAGGAGCGCGAAACAACTCCAATATTCGCCCCATGTCTAGTCATGGATATCCATAGTTCCCGCCCAGTTCGTACAGAGATTGCTGCAGAAGGTCAACATGCAAGGGACCTGACTAGGGACCGACAACTACTAGATTGGATACATAGATCAATTTAACATTAAACTGAAAGAGTATGCAATACATATAAATTTTTTCAAGTGAAACCTTCACAATGAATTCGAGGTTTGTAGGTGTTAGATTTCATGAGACTGACAGCCCGATAAAGATGCGGGACCCGAACATTGAAATCGCTATTCATGGGGAAAGTTACATAATACATATATACATAGTCAATCACTCAATCACACAAATACACAAACATACCTATATGTATATATATACATACACACACATGCATATATATATACACATATATGTATATATGTGTATATATATATACACATATATGTATATATGTATATATATATATATATATGTATATATTTGTCTATATTATTAGAATTATCCTGCGTTTGAGATTAAAATTATTTCTTTTATATATATATATATACTTGCAGAAATACCCGGTGTTGCCCAGTTTGAAAACAATAATGAAATTTCAAAACGTCTTTTAGATTGTGCAGGTCTCGATTACTAGTAAATGAGATACAAGCTTTCTACATTGATAACTGACCAACCCATGCGAGCATAGAACATAACCACTGGGCCATTGCGTCTCCACACACACACACACACACACACACACACACACACACACACACACACACACACACACACACGCACACACACACACTCATACACGCACACATTCATACACACACACATACATATATATGTATATGGTACATGACGGGCGGCGAGATGGCAGAAACGTTAGCACGCCGGGCGAAATGCGTAGCCGTATTTCGTATGCCGTTACGTTCTGAGTTCAAATTCCGCCGAGGTTGACTTTGCCTTTCATCCTTTCGGGGTCGACTAAATAAGTACCAGTTACGCACTGGGGTCGATATAATCGACTTAATCCGTGTGTCTGTCCTTGTTTGTCCTGTCTGTGTTTAGCCCCTTGTGGGTAGTAAAGAAATAGGTACATGACGGGTTTTTTTCATTTTTCCACTCACAAGGCTATGGTCAACACAAGATTGCAGTTGGAGACATTCGCCTACGGTTCCATGCAGTGGATCGGAACTGGAACCGTGTCATTTGGAAGCAAGTTTCATAACACAAACACGCCTATGTCTATACACCCATCCATCCATCCACCATACATCCATCTTTCCATACATACATACACCCATGCATAGAGCATTATAATTATACTGAGTCAGAGCAAGCTTATATAGTGATACAGTATTGTATGGTTATAATACTTTAATAAAGAAAACAGACGGTACTATGTTCACTTCTGTGTATATGGTATTCGTATTAGACTTCAACTCTGTATGATATTATCTCACAAATTTTGTCAGACCTATTTACGAAATGGTCATAGTCTTGTCTGTTGTGTTTCAAAACAATGATGCTTTTTGAATGGCCATGCACATGAAAATCTATGCAACTGAAAAATATATATGAGAGGTCTCAGTAGAATATCATATATGAGATGTAATTGCCAACATGCGAATTGTTATAACAACCGAGCTTTAAATTTTCAATACAAAAATTTCGATAGCACACACACACACACACACACACACACACACACACACACACACACACATGCACGCATAGAAACACAGAAAGCAGAAAACACTTACGAAGCACTTGTGAATAAAATGAATCATTATTTACGTCCCGAAATATATCTTTGTTTTCATTTGTATGTGTATTTAGATGCGTCTACACTTCCTGGTATCTCCCATTATGAGTAGACATATGTTTACGTATAAATAAACCTAATTTATTTAAATAACCATACAACAATACGCACGTTAGCACACACGTGTATAGCCATCTACACATTGATCGCACATGTATATACATACAGAAGAGACACGCATACGTATTTATGTATGTATATATATATATATATATATATATATCTATATATATATATATATTTACTTGTGTGTCTGTATATATATGTGTATATGTATATACGTATTAGTCTATCTATCGATCTATCTAATATATACACACACACACACATATATATATATGTACGTAGGCGCACATGTTTGTGTAAACAATGAATTACTTGTAAATAACATTATTTGATACAATCATCTTGCTACATGGTGGAATGAAAAATGAGGTAAGAAAAAAAATACTTAATATATAACCAAACTTGACTAAACAATTCTGCCACCTCTGTGGGGATTTTACATTGTATTCTGTTGAAATGTATTCGCATATATAAGTGTTTGTGAGTATATATATATATATATATATAATATATATATATATATATATATATATATTATAAAGTACACACACATATATATACATGCAATCATACATATATACATCCATACATTTACATATATATATATGTATGTATGTATATATATATATATATATATATATATAGCTGATGCATAGGAACTTTTGTAAAATGTTGGAAAATGTAAGCTGATCATGTGATTATATTTATGCGAACACTATAACGTTAGATTTGAGGGAATAAGGAAATATGTAAAAACAACAAAATAATATTAAAAAAAAAACGTTAAAGTAAACTCAAATTTGCCGAAGATGATACTCTTGGGAATGTATTTTTCATATATTATATGTTGCATTCACAGCAAAACAAAAAAAAATATAAAGAATAAAAATGGCAGAATGACATAGAGAGAAATTCTGAGAGACCAATTGTATCATGTCAAAACAAAATAAAAAAAAACAGAAAACTTCCGCTTGTATATACGTATAGATGTACACTAAAATATATGGCACTCTTATGTAGAGAAAATACATGTACGGGAACCACATATATTCAAAATAATTATCAAGTATACATATTTGATACGCGCACACATCACATAGACAAACATATACAAAATACACACACACACACATATATATATATATAATATATATATATATATATGCATATATATATGCATATATATATCCATATATATATGTGTGTATATATATATATATATATATATATATATATATATATATATAAAATATTATTGGTGAATTGAAGAAATGGAGCTGAACGAAGATTGAACAGAAATCGTTTTATTTCATTCTACACGTGTTTCGAAAGGCACAATTTACCAAAATCCGATTGAATAATGAGACCATATTGTGTCTTTCTCTTCAGGAAGAAATAGGAAATCCGTTGGAAAAAACAAAAACAGAACAGAGGCGGAGCAAAACAAATCGAACTAGGCTCCTAAGAGCCCATGGCAAAACTGCTTATCAGTGTATGTTGAGAACCGGTGGCTGAAGATTTTAACACGTCAGGCAGCGGTCAATCATGTGGGTGAGGGTGTGTAGATGTTCTTTGTGACCGAGAATAAAGTTCTGACTATTTAAGGAATATTCGATGTTTTATAAGGGGCGAGAAAAAATCTACTTAGAGACAAGTGTGTGTATACTGTTCTATATATGTGTGTGCTGGCGTAGGGGTAGAAACCATTTTTTGTGTACGTGTGTGCGTTTGATCGCTCGGCTGTCAGTGGCTAAGCCGCTCTCCACAATGGCTACTGCAGTAAGAACCGTTGGGTGGCAGAAAAAAATATATATTATGTTTTATGTGTGTGTGTGTTCGTCTGAGCCTGCCTTGTCAAGGTAACCCCCCGTTGTCAAAAAAACAAGCCCCGTTTATCTTACAGGAGTAATTCCCCTTGCAGTGGTTAATCGTAAATATCTTAAAGGCTATTTCAGAATTTGTTACCAAGGGCTAAGGGTGCCGGTATTATTTATAAACGCTATTTAAAAGCCAGATAAGTGTAACGCCGCCAATGGGGGCATCGAAAAGCCGACTGTAAAAGTCCGTTTACCATCCGGCCTCTGGCAAACAAAATATGGAAGAGTTCGGAGACACAAAGGTTGCACTGCCTTCTGCCCCTATCAAATGGGAGGGCCTCCGACAAAATTGACCATTCCAGCCTGTAGCTTGAGTTCGTATCCTTCAGTCGCCATATTAGCTTGCTGAGTCCCGTGGTCTGGCGCTTGTTCATGTCCCGAAAAGTTGCGTAATGGTTGGAGACTCGCAAAGCCAATCTTGACGATGAGGCCCCTACATAAGTGAAGACATCTGAGTCCGTGTAAACCTTGCATTGGTAGACGGCGTTTTTGATCTTGGAGTTCGCCGACGTGAATCTTATTCTGCTAGGATTAGTTTCTGAAATTAGAACTGCGTTCCTGTCACTATATTCGTTCCGAGAACTGCAGCCGCTTACTACTCTATTTTCCACTACGTCACTATTAACTATAGGAATAACCCCTGATTCTCCACTATCTATCAGAATGCTGTCATTGCTAGTGCCCGTGGTGCTGCTATTGCGGGAAATGATGCTGGGGATGCTATTGGGGCTCTCTACCCTACTCCCATTGTTAGCGTCAACCACAACTCCCCTATTTATAACTATACCCCTAGTGGGTACTCCCTGGCTGGAGCTGAGATTATGTGTCACTGTACTGGCTCTCATATCATTATTACTACTATAATTATTCCTACTGAGCATTAAACCGGGAGCGGAAGAGGCTGAGCCTCCGGAAAAAGGTGATAGGGTCTTAGTAAGTAGCCTATTATTATGGGAGGCGATTATCTGGGCGAGGTTTTTAGTGTTGGAGAAAGCTATCCTAACTTTATGCGAGTTAACCGTGGAGTAATATTTGGAATTTCTGGGGAAGTTATTGGCGATGGCTTGTCTAAACATGAGGGGGAGGTTAGTTCTAATCTGCTTAAATATATCCCTAGTTTAGTAAACAAGCTGAAGCTCAGCCTCTGGGCCAACTCCTCGCAGGTAGTGAAGTGGTTCTCTTCCATCCCCAATAAGAACCGTACTAGGTTCATTCAGTTTGATATCGCCAGCTTCTACCCCTCGATTAACCCTAGTGTGCTAAATAAGGCCCTTTGGCATGCTCACAACAAGGCTGGCCTCACCAGAGAAGAGATAGATATCATTTTAGTTGCCAGGAAATCGTTTATTAAGTTGATAATAAGTTGTGGATCCGTAAAGATACTCCCAATGAATTTGATGTGCCTATGGGTAGTTCGGATAGTGCGCAGATAGCCGATTTGGTCGGAATATATATTCTCTACGAATTGTCCGACCAATTCCCGGAGATCGCGGGCGGCCAGTATCGTGACGATTGTCTGTTTTACCTGCAAAACACCACGAACAGAATAGTGCAGAAAACTAAGAGCAGGTTAGCTAGGTTTTTTAATAGAATGGGCATGAGTATAGTTTTTGATAATGAACTCACCAAGGCTAATTCCTAGACGTTACACTTAACCTTAATAGCGACTCATACTGCCCTTACCATAAGCCTTCCACTAATTTGAAGTATGTCAGTGTCTTCTCAAATCATGCCAAAACCGTAACAGACAATTTGGTTAAAAACATCTCTCTAAGATTGTTTGGCTTGTCCGCCAGTGCCGATATTTTTATGCAGAAAGCGGAATTTTATAACGCCGCACTATCCAAGGCCGGTTATAGGCAGAAGGTAATTTATATTGATCCGGCCCTTCCGATGCCATCATTCGGTCATCAGGATAGGGCCGTCTTTAATAACATAAACAATTTAAGTAAGGACGGGAGCGCGGCGGATGCCGAGGCAGTCGCTCCCGCATTTAATTTAGTGAACAAGGATAATTATCGGTCCGGGAGATCTTACACTAACCCAAGACCCGTTATTCATCCGAGAATCACCCACCCGAATGCGAGAGCTGGCGTCCCGACCCATCACACAGATAGGAATAAGCATATATGGTTTGTAATTCCCTTTGGTAAGCAGATTAGAACTAACCTCCCCCTCATGTTTAGACAAGCCTTCGCCAATAACTTCCCCAGAAATTCCAAATATTACTCCACGGTAACTCGCATAAAGTTAGGATAGCTTTCTCCAACACTAAAAACCTCACCCAGATAATCGCCTCCCATAATAATAGGCTACTACTAAGACCCTATCACCTTTTTCCGGAGGCTCAGCCTCTTCCGCTCCCGGTTTAATGCTCAGTAGGAATAATTATAGTAGTAATAATGATATGAGAGCCAGTACAGTGACACATAATCTCAGCTCCAGCCAGGGAGTACCCACTAGGGGTATAGTTATAAATAGGGGAGTTGTGGTTGACGGTAACAATGGGAGTAGGGTAGAGAGCCCCAATAGCATCCCCAGCATCATTTCCCGCAATATCAGCACCACGGGCACTAGCAATGACAGCACTCTGATAGATAGTAGAGAATCAGGGGTTATTCCTATAGTTAATAGTGACGTAGTGGAAAATAGAGTAGTAAGCGGCTGCAGTTCTCGGAACGAATATAGTGACAGGAACGCAGTTCTAATTTCAGAAACTAATCCTAGCAGAATAAGATTCACGTCGGCGAACTCCAAGATCAAAAACGCCGTCTACCATGCAAGGTTTACACGGACTCAGATGTCTTCACTTATGTAGGGGCCTCATCGTCAAGATTGGCTTTGCGAGTCTCCAACCATTACGCAACTTTTCGGGACATGAACAAGCGCCAGACCACGGGACTCAGCAAGCTAATATGGCGACTGAAGGATACGAACTCAAGCTACAGGCTGGAATGGTCAATTTTGTCGGAGGCCCTCCCATTTGATAGGGGCAGAAGGCAGTGCAACCTTTGTGTCTCCGAACTCTTCCATATTTTGTTTGCCAGAGGCCGGATGGTAAACGGACTTTTACAGTCGGCTTTTCGATGCCCCCATAGGCGGCGTTACACTTATCTGGCTTTTAAATAGCGTTTATAAATAATACCGGCACCCTTAGCCCTTGGTAACAAATTCTGAAATAGCCTTTAAGATATTTACGATTAACCACTGCAAGGGGAATTACTCCTGTAAGATAAACGGGGCTTGGTTTTTTGACAACGGGGGGTTACCTTGACAAGGCAGGCTCAGACGAACACACACACACATAAAACATAATATATATTTTTTTCTGCCACCCAACGGTTCTTACTGCAGTAGCCATTGTGGAGAGCGGCTTAGCCACTGACAGCCGAGCGATCAAACGCACACACGTACACAAAAAATGGTTTCTACCCCTACGCCAGCACACACATATATAGAACAGTATACACACACTTGTCTCTAAGTAGATTTTTTCTCGCCCCTTATAAAACATCGAATATTCCTTAAATAGTCAGAACTTTATTCTCGGTCACAAAGAACATCTACACACCCCCACCCACATGTTGACCGCTGCCTGACCCGTTAAAATCTTCAGCCACCTGTTCTCAACATACACTGATAAACAGTTTTGCCATGGGCACTTAGGAGCCTAGTTCGATTTGTTTTGCTCCGCCTCTGTTCTGGTTTTGTTTTTTCCAACGGATTTCCTATTTCTTCCTGAAGAGAAAGACACAATATGGTCTCATTATTCAATCGGATTTTGGTAAATTGTGCCTTTCGAAACACGTGTAGAATGAAATAAAACGATTTCTGTTCAATCTTCGTTCAGCTCCATTTCTTCAATTCACCAATAATATTTTAACTTCAATTATCCGCACCAACGCACGGTTGCAACACCATATGGTTGTACCTCCAACCATGCTGTTTTCTGCTGTGATTTTTGCTACCAAGGTATCGGTTAAACTTTTGATTAATCTGCTACAAGATTATTCATCTTTCTATTTCACATAATATATATATATATATATAATATATATATATATATATATATATATATATGTATGTATGTATACATATGTGCGTGCGCTTGCATACTTGAGTATATATATTATATATATATATATAATTCACGATAAGTGCGAATGCACGAAACTCTCGGTCTTGAGTAATTCTGTTGCTTCTCTTTAATAGTAAAATATATATATATATATATATACATGTGTGTTTACGAATGGTATTTTGTGTGTTTGTATGTGTGTCTCAAAGAGAGGGAGAGAGAGGAGAGAGAGAGAGAGAGAGAGAGAGAGAGAGAGAGTGAGAGAGAGAGAGAGGCAGAAGGATTTGAGAAATTGAGTGACGAACGGAAGAACAATGACATACAGAGATACACATGAGAACATACGTGTGCCTACATATACACACATGAACACACACGCGCGCTCGCGTCCTCACACATGCATACCCACATCCACATATAATCGCACACAGATACACACAGATACGCACGCATACATACAGGAAAATCACTGTCCGTTGCTGCGGTTATTAAACTGAGCTGTAATCAATTTGCTTACTTCTCAAAACAGAGTTATATATCATACAAAAGTATCAAGATTTGTTGGATAAGAACTCGTAGTCGTATGAGGAAACTTTTCAGAGAAATTGCTACATAAGGAATTGGCTGATAAGGACCATCCCTCATCAGAACCGCGCCCGCGAACAACAGGAAACTTCATGTCATCCATCCCCTCATTTAGCACTTTAAATATCCTTAGGGAATTTCCCTACTTTTTAAGTTACCAAATTCCATTTCACTAATCGCCACATCTTCTCTATTTGAACTCCCATGCCTAACTGTAATGCGTTGACAACATTCTGTTGTGTATTATTAGGAGTGGCTGTTTGGTAAGTAGCTTGCTTACGAACCACATGGTCCCGGGTTCAGTCACTCTGCATGTCATCTTGGACAATTGTCTTCTACTATAGACTTGGGACGACCAAAGCCTTGTATATGTATATATGTGTGTGTATATGTTTGTGAGTCTTTGTCCCCCCAACATCACTTGACAACCGATGCTGGTGAGTTTACGCCCCCGTAACTTAGTGGTTCGATAAAAGAGACCTATATAATAAGTACTAGGCTTACAAAGTATAAGTCCTGCGGACGACTTGCACGACTAAAGGCGGTGATCCAGCTTAGCGATTGTCAAATGACTGAAACAAGGAAAAGGGTAAAAGAGTAATGGTGACATAGATCTACACAGACACCTTACAACGCGCTAAAAATCAACATACAATTCCAGAAATTAAACCACTTCATCGATGTCTTTTAATGAACGCAGAATATAGAGCTATACTCACTTGCTCTAGAATAATTCTACGCATTTTAACGATAGTGCATTCGTACCCTAGACATAATCACCATCAGCTCACACTAGTATCGTTACCGTCATACTCAATTTCTATGCCGTGTTTAAGGCGGAAGCATGGACAGCGCGTACATGACTTCAACAATCAGGTATTGCCATGATTGATTTCATAGATAATACTGCTTTTGACGTTGCATATCCTGAACTATCTTCCATCAAGGATAGTCCATATCTTGAGCGCCCGTGGCCTTGTCAACCCACTTTTTGTAAATGTGTATTAAACATGTATTATATTTTAAAAAAATTCAGTAAGCCGAATTAAACCGAAACTTCACAAATTTCAGATTAATGCTATGTAAATATATGAATTTAAATAATGAGGGTGATGAATTGAATATTAATTTAATTAATATCAATGTAGCCTAGCATATAGAAAAATCTGAAAATTCAGAAAAATTGTACTACATGCGTATAATAGGGATAACCACTAAGTGGACATTCAATATACTAGACAGATGCAAATATACATGTATATTTTCATCTGTTTTACCCGCTTATGTTCTGGTGTTTGCTGAATTTCTCTAGAGAACACTATTTTCTTTGTAGTTAGATCGTAGGTGATCTTCTTCTAGCATATTTGATGTCCACTTAGTGGTCATCCCTATTATACGCATGTAAAGATATATATATATATATATATATATATATATATATATATATATATATATATATATATGTATATATATACGTACATATATATGTCGGGATCCCCTTCGGTCACGACACAGACCATGGGATTGCAACTAGTAAGTTACCCTCCTAGTCACATGTCTGGGCAAGGTGGTTTACGGAAGACCAGCAGTCGCCCATGCTTGCCGGCCACCATTGTTATCCAAGGGAAAGGCAAAGACCGATACAGCTTGGCACCAGTGATGTTGCAACTCATTTCTACAGCTCAGTGAACTGGAGCAACGTGAAACAGAGTGTCTTGCTCAAGAACACAACACACAGCCCGGCCCGTGATTCGAGCTCACAACCTCACGATCGTAAGCTCAACGCCCTAACCACAGACCCATGCGCCTTCACTCACACACACACACACACACACACACACACACATATATATATATATATATGTATATATGGATGGTTATGCGTGTGTCTATGTATACAAACATAGATGCATATTTATGTGCATTTACATACATGCACACTCATATATATACACATGACTGTGTAAGTGAATATATATACAGATATATATATATATATATAGATAGATAGATAGATAGATAGATAGATAGATAGATAGATAGATAGATAGATAGATAGATAGATAGATAGATAGATAGATACGAGTTTGTGACAAATACGCCCGTATATAAATATACGTAAATGAATGTGTGTGTATATTGCCGAGATGCAATTTTCGAAACAAATCCGCAGTATACTGACTCAACAAAATATTATAATGATAGATGGACAAAAATATTCTCTCTTTTTTTTTTTCATGGCTTGCATATTTCAGGTATAAGGGATTAAGAATAGTCTGTCTAAAACGCAGGGTATATAGTCTTATTTACCAAGTGATTTATGCTCCAGAATTTTGTTACGTATATGAAAAAGTATGTAGATGAGTTATTCTTGAAATACACTGTCAAGGATTAGCACAGAACTTGTATAAAGGATATTTTTCATCTGTTCAACAGATGGAAATTCACAGCAACCACCAGCTGCAGACTATCGTTTAGTTTACTCTCACGTGTTCAAATTTTGATACTGTTTATAGCAACCTGTTTTGATAATTATTTTATAAGTACATAAACGGAAGTCCTACGGCCATAGATCACGTAGCCGCCCATACGAACATACGCACGCACATATATCCTCTTATACAAACAAGCGCGTACACACATATACAGAAATACGCCTGCTTCTTTGTGGTTTTTGTTTGAACATGTGTTTCTATCCGTCAGGGTTTTCTCTTGGTTTTTCGAATTTTAGACTATTTTGACCACCCAAACGCTCGCTATCTATACTATAAATAAGTACTACATTTAAATACAATTAATACAATTATACGTATATATATATATATTATATATATATATATATATATAATATATATGATCATTACAGATATATGGTAAAGAATTATTAATTTAATAATTAATACATTTTATCAAATAGTTTCGGCATAAAAAAAAAAAACATTATCGGTAAAATCTTATACAAAATGTTCCTTGTTTTTTATATATAATTAATGGTTTGGCAACAAGTTGCCTCATCAGATATTGAACATTTAGAAATAGCAGCCAAAGACAGCTAATTCCTTTTAACTACAAATATGACTCCACAGACAACAATATAGGTGGAAAAAAATTATTTGATTCACATATTTATTTTTATATGTTAATCTGTTTTATTTTTGATTTCTTTGTAGGTCCCCTTATTGCTTATACGAGAAGTGTTGAATATTAAAATCCAATTCCCCGTGTTGACGATAGCAAATTACGACTACGAAAAGGTATTCTAAAGGAAATAAGTGAAAAGAAGATTAAAAATTGAAGAATATTTCAACAACTCTCCTGACACTTCGGCAAATATTCTGCACCACAGTTGCTTGTGCATCAACACACTCATGAGGCACCGATGTACAATAAGTCGAAGCGATCGTAGTGAATATTAAAGAGATTCATGAATTCCATTTTCCTTCTTTCATATTTTTATCAAACACACACACGCACAGACACACACACATATATATATATATAATATATATATATATATAATATATATATATATATATATATATATATATATATCTATATATATATATAAATTCTATAATTATATCTTATGGTAGTAGAATAGTATTTTAACTGCTATTTCTAGATGTCGGTATGTGATGAAGCAAATTTTGCTGAAGCCTAATTATATTTATGCTCATAATTATAGATATTTTTGTATAAGTTTACCGATATTGGTTATTTAACATATCGAACTACTAGTTAAAATTATTAATTATTAATTGATTAATTAATTTTCCCCTTCATTATTATTATTATTATTATTATTACATTTTTTTTCTTCTTTCAAATTTGCTTCCATTTCTTGCCGAGTGTCTTCCCGACTCCTAGGGCAAAGAAACTCATAGTATACATTGGTAGGCCATTAAACCAAACTCAATAGTTCGTTCATTAAAAAAAATTTCATTTTTTAAGTTAAATTAAAATACATGAGCAGCAACAGTTCTCACATCGACAATGCTATTCTCAATACGTGCGATGTACCAGTTAAGACAATCTTTTGCACTTCTTGCAGGGATGGTAAGCCAGGGATCATTCTCATATAATTTTCGGTTCCCTTCTTGATCATTCCTAGTGCTCCTACGATCACTGGTATTGTAACCGCCTTGAGATGCCACATTTTCTCAATTTCAATGAGTAGGTCTTTATATTTTCTGAGCTCGTCAAACTCTTTCGCTGAGATATTATGATCACAGGGGATGCTCATGTCGATCAATAAGCAAACTTTATTGTTTTGGTCTTTCACAACAATATCTGGTTTATTGGCCTTGATGGTTCGGTCTGTATGTACTGGAAAGTCCCACAGAATGGTTACATTTTCTCCTTCAGTTACAGCCTCAGGGTAGTGATAATACCACTTGTCGGCAGTTTTGATATTGTAATGCCGACTTATTAGCCAGTGTAGATATTGGCCAACTCTTTCATGACTTAATTTATACTCCACTGGTGCTAAGACTTTACATCCAGAGATTAGGTGGTCCACTGTTTCAATCATGTCGTTGCAGAATCGGCATTTTGGGTCTGCTCCATTTTTCATCACATCGGCCTGGTAGTTCCGGGTTAATAGGCTTTGATCTTGAGCAGCCAGGATGAAACCTTCGCTCTCTGCTTTTAGCCCTGAGCTCCGTAGCCACTGATGGGTTCGCTTCTGGTCAACATCAGCTTGTTTGCTGCAGGTCACATATTTGCCGTGCAGAGGTTTCTCCTCCCACCTATCAGCCAATTGCTCGTGCACTTTTTCGTTGCCATCATTTTCACCTTCTTTGCAACAATAGTTGCCGTACTTCCCTCGGGTTGATCAGTTTGGGTATCCTGCACGAGATCAATAGCAAATTGTTTGCTTTCCTTTATGATAGAATGAAGCTTCTTTCGTCTCTCGTGATTTTCCACAAGCTTTAGCAGCAAGTCATTCGATATTTCGAGATATTTGGCCAGTCCAATTGTGGTTGTTTTGTAAGCTAGTTCAAATTGGATCAGGCCTCGACCTCCTTGGGTTCTGGGAAGGTAAAGGCGATCTACGTCTGCCTTTGGGTGGTGCATCCTATTACAACTCAGCAGCTTGCGTATTTTCCTGTCTATATACTTTACTTCACTCATATTCCAGTTCAACACATTGTAGCTATAAGTAACAACTGGAACTGCTAAGGAATTTATAGCTAACACCTTGTTACGTGCATTTAGTTCAAATTTCAGGACTGCACGAACTCTCCTATAACATTCCTTCCTGATCTTCTCTTTCATGTTTGCATGCTGAATACCAGAGCCTTCATTTATCCCTAAATATTTGTATGTTTGTTCTTGCTCAAGCTCTCTTATGACTGTGCCAACATCTAACACGACTGAATTTGTGGTCTTCACTTTCTCTTTCTGGAAAGTGGCCTTGGCACACCTCTCAAGTCCAAACTCCATCCCGATGTCATCGCTGAATGCTTTCACGGTGCGCAATAGGCCTTCAAGTTCATTATTGTCTTTACCATAAAGTTTTAAGTCATCCATATAAAATAGATGGGCTTATTTTTTTATTGGAAATTTTATACCCATACCCTGTTCTGTTTAATTCACTTGTAAGGGGTATTAGGGCTATGCAGAATATTAAAGGTGAAAGTGAGTCACCTTGAAAAATTCCACAGTTGATGTTTACATTTTCTGAGGCAAGTACTCCATTAGAGTGGTATAATTGGAGATTCGTATTCCACAACGACATATTGTGCTTCAGGAAGTTTGAAATCACAGGGGAAATTTTGAAGATGTCCAGCGATCTCAAGATCCATGGATGCGGTATACTGTCGAAGGCCTTTTTATAGTCAATCCATGCGGTGCTGAGATTTCTGCGCTTGTTGTGACAGTTCTCAAGGATCATACGATTGACTAGCAGTTGATCTTTGCATCCGTAAGAGCCTCGGCGGCACCCTTTTTGTTCAATGGGGAAAATATCGTTCTTCTCCATGAATGCATATGTTTTCTGCGCCAGGATAGATGTTAGGATTTTATACGTGGTGGATAGATAGGTTATAGGCCGATAGTTTTTCGGAAGGTTGGTTTCGTTATTCTTTGGGAGTAGGTAAGTAATGCCACATTATTATTATTATTATTATTATTATTATTATTATTATTATTATTATTATTATTATTATTATTATTATTATTATTATTATTATTATTATTTATATGCCGTAAAATTTATGCACCCTCTTACTTGTAGCAAAGTGTTCTGAGAAAAGTTATATAGTACACATTACGCCATTTTATTATAGGTATCAATATTATGAATCTGAAGCAATATGTCATGGAAGTTTTTGTTTGATGTGATTTCTTCTCAGAAACTGTGTTGCATATTAAAAAATATATACTGACTATGCAAATAATCCACCACTATTTCTCATTATATTACACCCGCAGAAGACTTCATTATATTACACCCGCAGAAGACGTCTTGTTTGTAACACTTAAGAGATATAAGAATGTTTACGAATAAAACGACGTCGTAGAATATCATCGATACTATAATTAAAAGAATTGATTTATAATGAATAAATAAAGTTGCCCAACGTGAGACATCGATTCTAAATGTTTTCAAACCTATTTCAAGTTCTATTTTGTATTAACGCTAACGGCATGCGGCTTTATATGTGTGTATATTTCACAACTCATGAAGAGAACTCCTTCACCGACCTGGCCCGCCGACCAACCCACTAGTCGCCAGCTCCCGGCCAGTTCGATTATTTTGCAAGCATCTATCAACATGTTGCGCGCCGGTTTAAATTTCTCAGGTGTCCCAAAATCTCAACATCTCCCCGGACGAACTCTCGGCCCTTCGATATCTCCGATGCGGCAAACACATCATCATAAAACCGGCTGACAAGGGTAGAGCAGTTGTGGTGTGGCGCACGGATTTCCACAACGCTGAAGTTCTCCGCCAACTTCAAGACATCTCCTATTTCCCTTTGCCCTCCAACCCCACGTCAAGCTACCAACAGACTGTATCCTCCACTATCCATCTCCTCCCCCGCCTCGCTCCCAACGGCTCCAACCTCATTGTCCACTTTCCATCCGTCCGCCATGTACGCCCTTCCCAGAATCCACAAGTGCAACAATCCTGGCTGCCTCAATGTCTCCGCCTGTAACTGCCCCACGGAATTGACTCGAAATACCTCTACCGTGTCCATACCCCACATAGCGTCTTCCCTCCTACATCCATGATACTAACCATGCTCTCTATCTTTTCAACTCTTTCTCCTTCCCTTCTCGCTTCTCTAAACTTCACTCTTCATATCAAGAGTATATATACGGTGATCTTACACAACGAAGGACTACTTACCCTCAAATACTTCCTAGGCCTTCGACCCAACCCCCATTCTGACACGTCCACAATTCTACGTCTGGCCTAGCTTGTTCTCTCCCTCAGTTGCTTCTCAATCGCAAGGGACTTTTACCAACAGATTTTCGGGAGTGACCATGGGAACGATTATGGGCTACAAATATGCGAACCTGTTCGTTGGTGACGTAGAGTCCCTAATATTTTCAAGATTCACTGGTCCCACTCCTGAATTGTACTGTCTTTATTTTGACGACAGTATCCGTGTGACGTCACACCCCACCGAACAGCTAGGCATCATCCAGTCTTTCCATCCTACCCTTGAATTCTTCTGCATTATTTCCAACACTTCTGTCGCCTTTCTTAACATTTGTGTCAACATACACAACTCTGGTCTCACTAACTCCACACGTTCTCCACTAACTCAAATGTGCCAAAATTTGAAACAAAGAATGAGGCATCACACCAACTCACGCTCATACATCAATTTCTCCTCCCTCTACCTCACCCACACCTAGCTCTCCATCCCCTACTTCCAATTCCTCCGTCTGCGCAGGTTCTACAGTGACAACCATTACTTTGAGACCCAGTCTCAACTCATGGCTAGCCACTTCATCCTTCGTGGATATCCCCTCACCACTATTCACACAGCCATTGCCAGAGCACGTTCCGTAGACCGTGCTTCTGCTCTCACGCACCGAACCCGTCCCGCCGTTTCCCGCCTCTTGTTTCCTATCGCCTACCACCCATCAATCCTGTCCCTCCAATGCACCGTTTTCCAGACTTTCCGGCAACTCCAGCCCGAACCCTCCGCTTCTCACATCTTACCCAACCTACTCCTTCTCTCCTTCAAACGAGCCCACAACCTACGTGACCTCTTGGCATTCTCACTGTTGATTCGTTGTAGTATTCAGGAACTAAACTGTAAAGCTGAGAGGTTATCATCACTCACATAACACTTTGTTCATATTAGTAAACTTGAGTGATATATAATGAATCGAATCAAAGCCTTTATGACCAAGGGAACATCAAATATTCAATGAATCGCAGAGACATACCTCTGCCTATGTGTGTATGTGTGTGTGTGTATGCATAACGTACAAATGTGTGCGCGCATGTGTATGTTTGTATGCGTACGCCTGTGTATGTTTGAGTGTATGTCTGTTGAGAACACAGTATCGTAAAGATACAGACATATTAAGGCGTGCTATCATGCACATGCATATACACCGGCATGTCTCTCTCTCTCTCTTTCTCTCTCACTCGCTCTCTCTCATCTTCTCTATTGCATCTCCCTCTGCCACTCTCTCCCCTTTTCTCCCTCTCTCTCTCTTCCAGGTATATCGACAAATATATATCATGTCATCTATCATATTCATACATACATTCCTAGATATATAGAAACATATTTTCGCGCATACGAACGGCAAAATAACTAGCAATCCATTCATCCTCGCATCCCTAGATGCGTGCATACACACAAACACACATACAGGCATACCTACATACAATCATACGTGCATACATACTTATATATACATTCATACAGACACCCACGCATGCACATATACATACAGACATACAGACATACATACATAAATACATACATACATACATACACACGCCCATGCATACATACGTACATACATACATACATACATACATACATACACACACCAACGTATACATAATACATATACACATACACACACATACATACATAAATACATGCATACACATTCCCACGCATGCATACATGCACACACCCACGCATACATACATATATATATATACACATACATACAAACACCCACGCATATGCACATACATACATACATACACCCACCCACGCATACATACATATAAACATACATAAATACATACATACACATATACATACATACATAAATACATAAATACATACATACATACATACGTACACACATGCATACATACGTACAGTCACACATACATACATACATATATACATAAATACATAAATACATACATGCATATATACATACATACATACATACATACATACATACATACATACATACATACATACATACATACATACATATTTACTTTACATTGTTCTAATTTCCCTTTCGCTGGAGCGGTTCTGAATGGTGATTTTGATTAAGTCGCGTTTATTTTTTTTTTGCCCAGTTTTCATTCCAACTTTATCTTAAATTTATTGTAATTGCTCTTGCTTTATCTCCGCTATTTTTCCCTTGCCATCTTATTTCATCATTACATTGATTAATTCTTCACAACATTTAGTTAAGAAATAAGCAAAATTATGGATAAATTTTATGCTCACATTATATTCATTTTTCCATGACATATGCATATACATATATTCATATATATATATATATATATATATATATATATATATATATTTAAACATATGAGTCTATGGTTGTATATATAATACATATATATATATATATATCTATATATATATATATATATTATATATATATATATAATATATATATATATATATTTGCGTTGTCCGTGTGTGTTTCTGTTTATGAGAGAGGAATGTAGTTTAGACTGTGTTTTATTGTCAATTTTTTAAAAAGATTGTTAGCAGTAAATAATATAACAAATTATAAGAACAACAAAAAATTCCACATGCCACTATGAAAGAAATACGATTCGAAAAATTAGTGTAACTTCGAGTAAAACATGAACAGTAAGAGTAAAAATATATTTTAAAAAAACCTGTTGTGTTGACGGAGTTGTTTCCTGTCATGAAATGGAATGAATATGTTTGGTGGGGGTTCGAGATATATGACTGAAATACAATGGAATGAAAGGCAGAAAAGCGAAAACCGTAAGCGAAAAAGAAAACAGCATACGTTATAAAGAATATTAAACTTGAAAAAAAAAAAAAAATATTAAGCAATGATGAACTTTAAACAAAAATGAAAATTAATGGGGAGAAAAATATAAAAACAAAAGAGTTATTACAAAACAAGTATATTGAAAATGCTAAATGATGAAAAATAAAGTGATGATGAAGCGATGAAAAGAAGAAAATTGAATGAGGAGGAAAATCAGATGTGATTCTCTGTCGAAAGTGTTTCGTGCAATTAATGTATTTTTTCCTATTAATGATGGGAATATTCTACACGCATGCTATAAATGAGGCAATGTTTAACTAAATATTTGCATTGGAATTGAAGCAAATAATTGAAAATTATGTTGACAAAGTAGATCGATTCCAATGTCACCCACCCTCCAGACGTTAAATTTTCTATCAATTTCTCTATTTCACTGTGTTTGTTTCGGTCACTCTATCTCTCTGTCTCTCTCTGTCTCTCTCTCACTCTCTCTCTATCTCTCATTCTTTCTCTCATCTTCTCTGTCATACTTTATACTCTTGTCAAATCTGTCAATCAATCATACTCCTGTTTAACAACCACTCTTTCACTATTTTACGAGTGACTCGCAATAACACACACACAGTTGTATATATATATATATATATATATATATATATATCTGTATGTAGATATGTATGTATGTATATATGCTCTTGCCTGTGCATCAATCTATGTGTAGTCGTATATGCACATATAGATGTATGCATATATATCCATATATACATATATATATATATGTGTGTGTGTGTATGTGTGTGCAGGTATGTTTTTGAATTTACATCAACACCATACAGCAGATCATTTTTCTTATATTTTCTTCACTGATTCAAAACTACACAGTAAAAAAACAGAAACGGTGCATTCAAAGTATTGGCTTCTTGTAGCTTCACCTTCGAGTGCATTCACACACACACGCACACACACACACACACACACACACACGCATATATACATTCTCTCTAAGTAGGCGGAATTTGAACTCAGAACGTAAAGACGGACGAAATCCAGCTATGAATTTTGCCCAGTATGCTAACGATTCTGTCATCTCGCTGACCTACATAATAATGGTTACAGTAGCAACACAAGGCTTGGAATTTTTGGGGTGAGGGACAGTCGTTTACATCGACCCCATTACATAACCGGTACTTCTTTCATCAACCATGAAAGAATGAACGGCAAGGTCGACTTCAAAAGAATTTGAACTCAGATCTTAGAGATGGGCGAAATATCGCTAAGCGGTTTGCTTTTCATGCTAATGATTCTGCCAGCACCCTTTCTTAAGCTAATACTGCTTTCAAATTTTAGCTCAAGACCACGAAATACGAGGGGGGAGTTAATTCTATTTCATGAACTGCTGTATCGCCCATGAAATAATAAACGTATAATTCGACCACTGTGGTATTTGAACTCGGAACGTAAATACAGACGAAATGCCGCTAAGCACTTTTCTAACGTTGCAACGAATCTGTCAGTTCGCCGCCCGAAATAGTAATGGTTATAGTAACAATGATAATAATAGGAAAGAACAGAAGTAATAGGAGAAGAAGAAGCAGAAGAAGAAGAAGAAGAAGAAGAAGAAGAAGAAGAAGAAGAAGAAGAAGAAGAAGAAGAAGAAGAAGAAGAGATGGTGGTGTGGATTTCCACCTCGGCATCAGAAACTCAGAGTTTTATCTTGGCTACCGAGTAATTGTCACATATTATTTTTACAGATATATATATATATCAGCATTTATCGAACCACGACGATAGAAAGTCTGTTAGTACACTTTATATCATATTCTACGAAATATATGCGAATACATAATATTTACGAAGGACTAATGAAAGTTAATCATTGACAGGTTTTTAACGATGCTTGCAGGTGGATCTTTTTGTTTCTCTTTGGGATAAAAGTAAAACATATCGCACCAAAATTTCAATTAATATTGTTGTTTTCGGCATCGTCGTCTATCTCTTCTGTTTGCTCCTCCTTCTAATTCTCATCTTTCTCCTCCTCCTTCTCTGTCTTCCTCACTTTATTTATCCTCCTTCTCCTCCCCCTCTTCTTCCTCATGATCATCATAATACCAATCTTTTCTTGTTCTCCTATTCTTCTCCTTCTCCTCCTCCTTCTTCTTCTTCTCATTTTTCTTCTTGTTCATCTTCTTCTTCTTCATCTTCATCTTCATCTTCTCCTCCTTCTTCTTCTTCTTCTTCTTCTTCTTCTTCTTCTTCTTCTTCTTCTTCTTCTTCTTCTTCTTCTTCTTCTTCTTCTTCTGTGACCAGATAACAGAAGAGATAGTAGTGTGGATTTCCATCCCGGCATCCGAAGCTCAGTTTTATCTTGTCTACCGAGTACTTGTCACATATATTTACAGATAAATTCCTCTATTTACATAATATTGACGTCTCTTTCTATCTTTTGTTATCTTACTGTTTTTACCTATATATATATATATATATATATATATATATATATATATATATATATATATATATATATATATATATATATATATATATATATATATTAGTGAATTGAAGAAATGGAGTTGAACGAAGATTGAACAGAAATCGTTTTATTGCATTCTACACGTGTTTCGAAAGGCACAATTTACCAAATTCCGATTGAATAAGGAGACCATATTTTGTTTCGCCCCATATAATACACCTAATATTCTTTAAATAGTCAGAACTTTAGTCTCGGTCACAAAGAACATCTAAGCACCGGAATGACCGCTGCCTGACCCGTCAAAACCTTCAACGCACCCACCACCAGTTTTCAACATACATTGATAAACAGTTTGGCCATGGGCTCTTAGGAGCCTCGTTCGATTTGTTTTGCTCCGCCTCTGTTCTGTTTTTGTTTTTTCCAACGGATTTCCTATTTCTTCCTGAAGAGAAAGACACAATATGGTCTCCTTATTCAATCGGAATTTGGGAAATTGTGCCTTTCGAAACACGTGTAGAATGCAATAAAACGATTTCTGTTCAATCTTCGTTCAACTCCATTTCTTCAATTCACTAATAATATTAAAATTCAATTATCCGCACCAACGCACGGTTACAACACCATATGGTTGTACCTCCAACCGTGCTGTCTTCTGCTGTGATTTTTGCTACCAAGGTATCGGTTAAACTTTTGATTAATCTGCAACAAGATTATTCATCTTTCTATTTCACAATATATATATTATATATATATATATATATATATATATATATATATATATATATATATATATATATATATATATATATATATATATATATATCAGGCTGAGGAGTAAAATGGAAGCAACGTGTTGAAACATGAAATTCATCACAATATATTTCAACGATGCTCAAATTTTATTCATGAAACTATGTACCATTACAATCAGCGCATTTTTGCACTCCCTCTCTCGCAAGAAACCATGAAGCTACTTGAAAAAGTGGTAGTCGGTAGCAAAAAGGTCTGAGAAATAAGCTGGGTGGGGAAGAAATTCGTAGCCAAGTTCCTTAAAAATCTTGACCATCATTAGTAAAACGTGTGGTCGACTATTCTCATGAAGAATGATAGGCTCTCTTCTGTTGACCAGTCTGGGACGGAGGAGTAGCAGTTTTTTGTTCATTTTGGAAATTTCATGACAATATGTTTCTGCAGTAATGGTTTTTTCTGGGTTTTAAGAAATTATAGTTGATGAATCCAGCTGTACACCATCAAACAATCATCATAACCTTGTTTTGAACAGCGCGGGTTTAAGGAAGTTTTTTCTAACCACTGCGAAGACCGTTTTTATTATTGTACAGAATCCACTTTCCATTGCAAAATGGTCGAGAAACGGATCGGTTTGGTTACGAAGAAGGGACGAGCAAATTTCATATCTGTGTAATTATGATTTTCATTCAAATCGTCTGGTATCCATTTGTTGAACCTTTTTGATTTTCCGATCGCATGCAAATGGTTGGAGGCTGTTTTCTGACTAACTTAAGTTCTTTTGCCAGTTCACGATTGGCTTTACGTGGATCTTTCTCAATGGCGGTCTTTAAGTGACCGTCACCGACGACAGATGAGCTTTCAGTGCGTTCACAAACTTCAAGGCTCAGTTCTCCACAGCGAAATCGTTTAAACCATTTTCGAGTTGACCAATCACTGGTCATTTCCTCACCAAACGTTTCATTGATATTCCGAGCTTTATGTTCTTTTTTGAAGATGAATAGCAAAATTGCACGAATATCGTGCTTTGATAGTTCCATCTCCGATGATTGTAACAACAGTAAAAAAAATATCGATGTTGATTTATTGATGCATCTGGGCAAGTCTATATCTGTATTATCAAACGTTTGCAAAAATTGTTTTAAAAAATTCAAAACTCTGCAAAAATTCCGGTACAAATTCTTGATGGTTCAAAACGTTGCTTGCTTTTCGTTCATCTTATGATTTCGTTCATCATATAATTTTTAGGTTGCTTATTTTTTGGGGGTGGGGTCGGAAGATTTTAATGCTATTGCATACACGGAAGCTCTTACGTGAAGGTAATATGATATGATTTCAATTAACCACTGCCTCAATATTCCGTCAACCCACAGTAAATTACTTAGATATGAATTATTATATTTGTGATGTGCATCGTCTCAGAGTCAGCCACTTGTATTTCGAAATAGGTATATCACTATCTGTTTACGTGACAGTCGTTTTGTTGTGATATGAACCAGTGAAGTATGTAAAAAAGATAAGTAAAAGAAAGACAACATAAAACTCCTTCCCGAATCGCATAGACTCATGGGGCCAGTAAGTAGTGTTTTGCTCCAGAACACAACGCATCGCCCACTCCAGAAATCAAAACCACAAGCTTAAAATAATGAGTCAAACACATTGACCCTTAAACCACACAACTCCACAGTGAAATTTGTAACTAAAATTATTCCACAATGAACTGCTAGACATAGTTAAGTCTCTTATATGTATGTTCATCATTTAATATTTATGTTCACCGTTTAATATGCATTTCGTCCTTCAGAAACCAAGAATTTCTGGAGTCTTACACAATTTGGTATATAATTTAGAATTTACAAGTCACTATTATATATGAAACTAACCAAATCAGCACACATCAGAATTACGGTCAGACTGTCATGTATTTGTGTACTGTGATTGTGAAAATATTACTCTATCAATATGACCAGTAATTTTACTGGCTCTTATATCGGCCCCAATACAATGTAATCTTAAATAACTCCTAAAAAAAGAGATATATAATGGATATTTGTGTGACTATTATATGTTGAAAATTCAAAATAAAATGCTTTAAGAATTGTGTGCGTACAAGCTTCAGGTTCCTGATCTATTCAAAATATATATCATTTTGCTGGAATATATCCACTGCTTAAAGAAGGTATGAAAGTATTTCGAACCTTTAGTTAATGTGTTTATTGATTCTTGTTTTATAGATTTATATTAGTTATATATAACGCTTTTAGCAAATTTTATTTTGGCAACATTTGCAATAGGATAACACGTAACTGTTATATTTTACTCAAGCTACTCTATCAGCATCTCAGTTTCAACAAAGTAAAGGTTTCGTTAACCTCACAAAAATATATTCTTCTCAACGAAACTCAATTATATTCTCTACAGTAGTGTATAGAAAATGCGTAAAGTAATGTACATGTTATGTGAGGGATTACTTTTCTTGTGGCATTTATGCTGATTAATTATTATTTTATGATCTGGGTCTATCAGAAAAGAAACACTTATCAGAATGAACATGAGCCACTGTAACTCTATATAGGCACGACTAACTCGAAGTAAGACGACGCTGAGCGAATAATGATGGGATGCTTTCATAAAAATAGTAGAATTTGAAGACTTTCACAGTATGTTAAATCGATTATAATCTATTTGCAATGTTATTTGCTTCTTTCGGTATCACTCTTTCAAAAGTCTACTATCAATGCCACGCCTCCCGCATGTACACACATACATGAACGAAATACAAATTTACAAACACGTTTTTACAGATGCGTTTATGCTGAGAAAAACGTACTTTCAGTTACACAATCGCCTATGTTACGAACATAGCCTTTTATATTAACTTTTATTAAGAACTAGCGGTATCACCCGGCGTTGCTCGGGTTTGTAAGGGAAATAACTATATAAGCATTTTTAGAGATGTAAAGTATAATAGCCATCTCAATATGGCTAACCACAAAGGGGGGTGTTACTGTAGCTTTTTACGTTCTGAGATTTAATAATACATTTTTAGAGAGTTACTTCCCTTATATAAACCGAGCGAAAAATTATGGTAATTTTTTTTTAAATTCGTAGACTCATCGTAGACGCGCGCTAATACCCAGAAGGGCTCGATATGAATCACGACTATAAGATACCCGCTTTTGGTTACACTGCACCGCAAAATGTGGGAGTAGTTAGGAATCTAAATCGTAGGAGACATACAGCACACAACTTGACTTTTATATATAAAGATTAGTTGTATATAAAAACTGAAAATGTCATACAGGAAATATGCCTTCATATACAAGTAAATTTATTTTTGCAATTGTAATTTTATAATGGATTTCAATGAAGTGTAAGAGAGTATATAAAGAAAGTTATAAGGAAGATCTGTAGATAGAACTATTCAAACAGAAATAGAATATAGAAATATGTGAATGTATGCATGTGTATATGTGGAGGCACATGGTTAGTGGTTAGAGCAGCGGACTCTCCGGCGAGGGATCGTGGGTTCGAATCTCAGACCGGGCGATGTGTGTGTTTATGAGCGAAACACCTAAGCTCCACGCGGCTCCGGCAGAAGGTAATGGCGAACCTCTGCTGACCCTTTCGCCACAACTTTCTTTTTCCCTCTTTCCTCCTTCATCTTGCAGCTCACCTGCGACGGACCGGCGATGACAATTGGTTGGTTCCCAAACGAAAATTCCGCAAAATATACACGGATACGATTGTTATCCGATGCTGTAAC